>NC_053028.1:241929078-241950977 GCF_003073215.2 Triticum urartu | reverse complement strand
CAAGAAGCCAAATGTCAGTTACTTCAGAGTATTTGGCGCAAAATGCTGGATCAAGGACCCACACCACACCTCAAAGTTTGCACCAAAAGCACATGAAGGCTTCATGCTTGGATATGGAAAGGATTCGCACTCCTACAGAGTCTTCAATCTCTTCCACTACAAAGTGGTTGAAACAGTGGATGTGCGATTTGATGAAACCAATGGATCACAAAGAGAGCAATTGCCAAATGTGCTAGATGAAGTTCCAGCAAATGAATCAATCAAGATTATGGGAACTAGAGAAATTGTACCTTTTGAAGCTCATCCTGAAGAAGAACTTATCATCTCAGCACCTGATCCACATGAAGACAATGCTCAGCCTGAAGATATACCTTCAAATGACCACATAGATCAGCAAGAGCAAAGTCTTCGCCCCACACACCCTCGTGTTGCAAATGAAGTACAAATTGACAAAATACTTGACAGCATCAATGCACTTGGTCCACTCACTCGTTCAAGGGCAACTCAGCTAACAAACTTCTGTGGGCATTTCGCATTCGTCTCAATATCAGAACCCAAGAAAGTTGAAGAAGCCTGCATGTAACCTGAATGGATTCAAGCTATGCAAGAAGAGCTTCAACAGTTTGAGCTGAATAATGTATGGGAACTGGTTAAGCGTCCTGATCCACGGAAGCACAACCTAATAGGCACCAAATGGATATACCGCAACAAGCAAGATGAGCATGGTCAAGTTGTCAGAAACAAAGCTCGTCTCGTTGCTCAAGGATATACTCAAGTGGAGGGCATTGACTTCGATGAAACATTTGCTCCTGTGGCTAGGCTTGAAGCCATACGCATACTGCTGGCCTATGCAAATCATCATAACATACTTCTCTATCAGATGGATGTGAAAAGTGCCTTTCTCAATGGCAAGATTGAAGAAGAAGTGTATGTTGCACAACCACCTGGCTTTGAAAATCCAAAACATCCTGATATGGTATACAAGCTCAACAAGGCACTGTATGGCCTCAAACAAGCCCCTAGGGCCTGGTATGATACACTCAAGTACTTTCTGAAAAGCAAAGGCTTCATACCTGGTTCCCTGGATCCCACTCTTTTCACGAAGACATATGATGGTGAACTGTTTGTGTGCCAAATATATGTGGATGACATTATCTTCGGCTGCACCAATCAGAAGTATAGTGAAGAGTTTGGATATATGATGCAAGAGCAATATCAGATGTCCATGATGGGGGAGCTGAAGTTCTTCCTCGGTCTTCAAATACGGCAACAACGCAATGGCATCTTCATATCTCAAGAGAAATATCTTAAAGAGTGCCTGAAGAAGTTCGGTATGCAAGACTGCAAAGGCTTCACAACACCAATGCCAGCCAAGCATCATCTGGGTCCCGACGACAATGGTAAAGAGATCGATCAAAAGGTATACCACTCCATGATTGGGTCTTTGCTTTATTTATGTGCATCTAGGCCAGATATCATGCTTAGTGTTTGCATGTGTGCTCGATTTCAAGCGACACCAAAGGAGTCGCATCACTTAGCTGTGAAGCGAATTCTTTGATATTTGGCTCACACCCCAACTCTAGGATTATGGTATCCAAAGGGCTCAGAGTTTGATTTGGTTGGATTTTTGGATGCTGATTATGCTGGTGACAAAGTTGGTCTTCAAAGAAGCAGAACTGTGTATCACTCTCCACTGCTGAATCTGAATACATTGTTGCTGGATCTTGCTGCGCTCAGCTTCTGTGGATGAAGCAAACACTCAAGGATTATGGCATTCATCTGAAGCAAGTGCCACTTTACTGCGACAACGAAAGCGTCATCAAGATTGCCAACAACCCAGTTCAGCACTCGAAGACAAAGCACATTGAAATTCGTCATCACTTTCTAAGAGATCATGTTGTGAAGGAAGACATTGATATCATACACGTCAACACTGAAGAGCAATTGGCAGATATCTTCACCAAGCCCTTGGATGAGAAGAGATTTTGCAAGTTACGGTGTGAGCTAAATATCTTGGAATCCTCAAATGTCCTGTGATCAGGCACACATCCTAACACTTAAGCATATTGATGACTTAGATGTGCAACACACGAAGTAGCGTATATCTTCAAACAATGAAGACATACATTCTAAGTGTGAATACATTAATGTGGAATTTGACTTCGGAGCGCCACGATAATTGTGCGCCGTGTCTGGGTCTAATACTTCCTATACGTGGGTAACGCCACCACCAAACGTTCCATTTTGAAGTGTTTCTCTCATGGCGTTACCTCTCAATGTCTTCACAATTGGTTTGGCTTCATTCTCAGTATGTCTTCATGATTATCTTCACTGCGTTGATTATATGGATATATATGTACTGATGTTCTGTCCTCTACAGCATTCACTTATAGCTATGTCTTCTTGGTTGAATCTTTTGAACTAAGTGAATGTGATCGGACCCTAACCTCTCTATGCTTTCTATCTCAAACTCTATCTCTCCAAGTCATATGCATTCTGTTGAAACTGTCAAATGTCTTCACTGTGTCCTTGTCAGCTGAAGACATAGTGACAACCATAAAAGTCCGTTTTTAATGCTCATTCCTCCACATAAGATCCGGAGAAGCAGGAACGACCGCCCGACAATTTAGGCGTGCGTGGGACGTGGAACAAATCCCAATCTTCCTCTAACTGGCCACGCGTGCCTCAAATGCGAACCGCCAGGGGTACCTGCGTAATAGCGCAGTGCCGCCTCTATCCCTATAAATACACGATTCACTGCGGTCATTATCTCCTTCTTCCACCCTCGCACGAACCCTAGCGCCAGCGCTAGCACTCGACGACGCCGGCGACGAAGCGCTTCACTGCCGCAACCTCTCCGACGCCGTTTTCATGCCGACAGCGAACATCGCTCTCTCCGCCGTCGCCGTAGGTGTCTTCCGTCGCCAAGTTAGGGCACGGAGGATCGAACTGCTCGGCCTCAACTCTCACTTCGTCTAGCAGTTCCAAGTGTGGTAAATAAAACCTCTTTTTACAGCCTCTTTTGATCCCATAGCTCAGTCACTTTCTTCCATAAGGAGTTTCTCTTCACATCAGTTAGTTATCTCGCTACATCTCATGACATGCCTAGTATATTCACTTGTGCTTCATAAGGTAGTTAGATTCCTCACTTGTACTGATCTGTGGGTTCGTACAAATCTGGAACCAACTTCTTATCTGTGAGTGAATGTCTTCGCACAATGAGGTCTATGTCTTCTAAACCGATTTATCTTCAAAATCTTCTGAGAATGCATATGACCTCTTCCCCTTCCCTCGCACCTTAATGCTGTCACAGGTACATGTCCGTGGGAGAATCCTTTGGTTCTCATAGTCTGCATTCATTTGTAGAGTACTTGCAGCATCACATCAACTCTCCTGAAGCCAGTTCTTGCAAAAGGAAGCCTTTGAAGCCTTTGAACATCTTGAAGCCTTCCAAGTTATTCATGGCTTCAGAAACAGCAGCAAGGAAGGGAGGCAGACAGCGACGTGGTGAAACGTCCAAAGATCTGCCTGATGAATTGGCAGAGATGTACAAAACTGATCCTGAAGAAAGCTATGGTCAGCGCAAGACACGAATCCAATGGATTCGAAGATATTGGGCAGAGCAATGGTTCCACTACCGCTTCGTCACTCAGGAATATGCGGAGAAGTGCGCCATCAAGAGACCGTGGGGAGACGTACTATACAAAAATCTCGTACCCAGGTCCAGAGTCGAAGCCATTGCGCAAGGCTTCTATCCATCCATGGTGAGAGGACCACAGCCAGCTAAGGCACATCCGTCATCACTTCTCTGGTGCCGCGATGATAATCTCTTCAAGCGCAACTTTCAGTTTGCACAACAGTCAGCGAAGATAAACAAGAAGAAATTTGGGCTTGACTTCAACCCTGGTCCCTCCTCACCAAGGGCAGATGGCACACGCAACGCCAATCCCAATATCATCGGGCCGTATGCCAATCTTGCAGGCCTCATCACTCGCATCCTAGTCCAAGGGACTGCTGTGAATGACCCTCCAGCAGATACTGAGTCAGATGACGCCCCTGCTGCGCCGAAGCCGAAGCAGAAGAAGCCAAAAGCTTCAAAGCCAGCCGCTTCTCCCAAGATCGCAAGAGTGAAGCCTTTAGCAACTGCACCTCCTGAAGCCAGTATGCAGTCAGAAGGCTTATCACGAGTGTCCAAGCCCCAAGAAGCCAAGAAGCCTCAGCCACACACAGGCAAATAGCTCACAGCTGCTGACATTCTGCGCTGCGAAGCCATTGATCTCTCAAGCGATGAAGATCTTGGAGATGATGCTCTTGAGCAGCTCATCAAGAGCAAGGAGGAGGCTGAAATCTTCAACAATCTGCCTCTGTTTGATGTCGCCATCATCCACAACTTCATCGATGAATGGTTTGCCTCACCTGACATCAGCTTCAATGATCTGCAGCTGCCCATAGGCCTTAGCGTTGCTTTTCAAGGCGCAATTGCTTCAGAACTTGCAATAGCCCAGTGCATTGTAGAACTGAAGCAGAAAATTGATTATGAAAAGGATCAGTTCAAGAAGCACGTGGCCAAGCTCAGTGTGCAAGAAGTGAGAAACTTCAAGATCATGTTGCACGAGCTGAAAGAGAACTTCCTAAAGACGCGTGCCGAAGCTCAAGGCTCGCGAGAACGCATGAAGACTTTGGCTGATCGCTGCGTGCAGGCCTACAATGAGGCAGAGAAACGCAAGGCACTTGGGCGTCCTGGCATTGACCCCAGGATGGCCGCGAAGAAGAAAAAGAAGGCTGATGTGCCTGAACCTGAAGCGCCAAGGTCAGAAACTGCTCTGATTGTCTTCCCCGCTGCAACGACTGGCTCGAAGCCAAAGAGTTGATCAACCGCCTCACAGCACAAGAAGACACGGACTGCAGAGGCTGAAGCTAAGAAAAGAAAACATTCTGAAGCCTCTCCTTCTGAACCCATCATCAAGAAGCGCAAGACCAAGAAATCTCGGGCTGCTCCCATAGAGCCCTTGACAGTTGAACCCCTCTCCGTCCGCTATCCTGACGCAGATCGTCAGTTGACTGTGCATGAACCCAACACTGAAGACATTCCAGCAGACGAACCCTACGCTGCTGAAGACATTGGTCTCCAAGACAATGTGCAAGGTGATGCAGCCCTTCCTCAGCTTGAGCAAGCGAACTGATCAGTATTGGTCATCCATTGACGCCAATCACACAAGATGCATCGTGGGCAGATCGCCCACAGGAGGAAGATGAGCCACATCCCACTGCAACTCCACAAGCGTCGCCCAAATTCCGTAGGCTTCGCAAAGGGCCAAGGGCTCAGGCTGCTGACGACATTCCGGCTGCATCAGCCGAAGAGCATGCAGAGACACCACAAGCTCCAACTCCCCCACACCAACAAGAAGCAGTTCTCCAGGAGAACGTGCCTGAGTCTGCAAATGTTGAGGCTGCCACAAACAACACCGAAGCAAATGTGGAGCCCAACCCAACAATAGCTTCAGAAGACAATGAAGCTACTGCTCCTGAACATTCTGTGCCTGAGTCTGCTGCAGGACCACAATTCAACTATCATATTGCGTACAGACCCCAGGTCCAGAAGCCGATCCCACGACTGCCAAGGTTCCCAGGTCCTGCATCAGCTCCTGGTTCCTTCAACATCAACGGCTTCAGGGCAGATAACACGTTTTTCGACCGCTCCAAGAACCCTTATTCAAGGGAACGGATTGTATCAGATAGGTTCTGGAGCCATCAACAGCGCAGCTATTATTCATGCATCCTATACAACCAAGGCCGCATCTTTCCTCACAAGCGCCTTGAGGTTGAAGCTGTTGCTGGTCTGCCTGGTCTGGAAGAAGCACTGGATTGCTTCAAGCAAGTGGGTTTGCTGCCGTTTATCACTGATGAAGAGCACTGGAACGAAGAGCTTCAGCTCCAGTTCTATGCCACTTTGCATATCAAAGGCTATAACAGAGATCCGAAGACATGGATTCTGGAGTGGATGACAGGCAATATCCATCATGAAGCCAATGCTTTCGACCTAATTGAGCTTACCGGCCTTCCCACT
Organism: Triticum urartu; assembly: GCF_003073215.2. Lineage (NCBI taxonomy): Eukaryota > Viridiplantae > Streptophyta > Magnoliopsida > Poales > Poaceae > Triticum > Triticum urartu. Next base: position 241,944,910 of record NC_053028.1, on the reverse strand, counting down.
CCTGGCGAATTCTTTGAAGAAGGGTGCCAACTCCATGCTGAAGCAATTGAGAGCATATTTCAGCGTCCTGAGCCAGATATGAGTCAGATGCTCTCAATGATGAAGCCACTGCCTCCTAATGCACCCTATCCAACTAGGTTCTTCGTTGAAGACTTAGAGTACTTGCCTAGAACAATATATCATATCATAAGGCGGACTCTATGGCCTGTAAAGGGACACTCTCGATATGCGACAATTGATGGTGCAATGAAGACTCTCATCTTCTGCATTCTACATGGCAAATGCTTCAATGCACAGGATCTCTTCATCCGTCACTTTGCAGCGTCTGCCTCAGAACTGTTTGGATTAAAGTTCTATGCTCCTTGGGTTATGAGGCTGATCAAGCTTCACTCTGCAATCTCCTATCAACCCTCAGCCCGCAACCATAGGATATTTTTGCCAGATGTGGACACATCTGCTGAAGCAATATATCCAGAGCCTGGCAAGCAACCATTAAGTCTTCAAAATGCAGAACACCAGAGCTTCACTCGAAATATTGAAGGTGTTGAAGCTCTCTCCCGAGTGTATCCAATGGCTGGCACCACACGTGCCCCTGCATCAACTGAAGCCACTGACAGCACAGCTGCCAAGAGACCCAAGAAGCGCGCTCGAGCACTCAATGACCGAGAGCTTCTTGTGGCTCTTCACCAAAAGCAAGATAGGCATCACGACTGGCTCAAACAGCGGATGAGAAGCATCATGCAAGACGTCAATCGCATCAGAAATCTGGCAACCAAGAATGCGTTTGTCGCACACGAGACCTGTCGCCGCACTTGGAAAGGCCTCACCATGATGAGCAATGAAGCTGAACTGCAAGAGGATGGCTTCAGAGAGAGATTCCAATTTGACTCCACGCCTCCAAGAAGAGCTGTGATGCGAAGCACACCATCACTTGAAGAGTCAGAATTCTCTTCTTCTGCTGCCACCGTGTCTGCCCGGATTATTGAAGAAGACGATGACGCGACATCATCTCCACCTGCTTCAACACACGTCGAATCTGCACCAAGCTCATCTGCACCGCCACCAAACAACTCCACCGACCCTGCTGCGCCTGGGAACGCGTAGAAAACTCTATGTCTTCAAACCTTTTTGGTCATCACTGACAAAAGGGGGAGAAGCATGATGTTTATAGTCTTCAAGCGGGTCACTTTGGGCGGGTGCCTCTATATTTTGCTACATTTTGCTTCGTGCTTACAACTCCCTTTTTGCTACATTTGCTTCTTTGAGTTGTAACACTTAGCCTTGATGGCCGTCTGCTACCTGCTTGTCACTCCGTTATGCGAAGATAAATTCCGCATGTGCGACGATAAATTCCGCACCCATCTCTTACTGCAGACGTCCATTTTCCATTATGCATGTCATTATCTTCATATACTTTCACATGCATAGTGGATTGTCATCATAAGTTGAAGTGGATCTCCACAAGTACAACCTGCCATGTGCATTTGCATTCAAAAGGCAAATTACTTATATGCACATCTTCAGGGGGAGCCCTTGCAACTTATGAAGACAAATTCCTTTACTATCTCACAAATTATGTTTCCCGTTGAAAACTTCAACTAGTTTGTCATCAATCACCAAAAAGGGGGAGATTGTAAGTGCATCTAGTGCCACCCCTAGTTGGTTTTGGAGTATTGACGACAAACCTAGTTGAGGGACTAACGTGTTTGTGAGAATTGCAGGAAAACACAGGTAGAAGTCCCTCATTGATTCGGTTTTATTACCAGAGATGAGCCCTAAAAATGTACGAAGACATTGAAGACAATGGTGGTTTATGAAGATATTCATATTGAAGACAATGACATGAGAAGACTCCCTATGAAGCTTATGGAACTCGAAGACTTAGATCCTTCGTAGTTTTATTTCATTTATGTTGTGTCATAGGAATCACCGTACTGTTAAGTGGGGTCCAAAAGAACCAGTCAGAATGACTGTAGTGATGCCTAATTCAAATCCTATGTCTTCGAGCGAAGACTTTGAGAGAAAATCTTGTCCAGAGTCAGACAAGTCAGCTTTACTTGTAGCCCAAGTAAAGTTGCCGTGTGAGTTCAAAATTCGACCGTTGGTACACGTGTCAGTTCCTTAGTGACCCAGGGTCATTTCGGACAGATCAGGTCGGGTTGCCAAGTGGCTATAAATAGTCCACCCCCCACAACCATAAACGGTTGGCTGCTCAGATTTCAGTGCACGGCTTTTGTCGTTTGAGAGCAACCCACCTCGAAGCCTTTGAAAGAAAAATTCCAGTGAGGAGAAAAGCCCTAACCACCCAGAGCCAGAGTAAATTGGGCATCAGTTAAGTCTTCGTGTCTGTGTGATTTGAAGACTTATTACACTTGAGGACTGTGCATCCTCCAGACGGTTAGGCGTAGCGTTCTGAGCATCCAAGAGAAATTGTGGATTGCCAGTGAACGAAGTCTGTGAAGGTTTGGGAGTCTACCTTGAAGACTTAACTGAGTGATTGAGCGAGGTCTGTGTGACCTTAGCTCAAGGAGAAAACGGTGAGGACTGGGTGTCTTGGACTAAGTGTCCTTGACTGGGTGTCCGGGACTGTGTGTCCTTTGGTTTAAATACCTAGCCGCTCCAACCAGACGTACAGTTGTCACAGCAACTGTAACTGGTCCAACAAATCATTGTCTTCAACGTGTCACTGGTTTCATCTTCACTTCCCTTCACTTACAGTTATTCATTGTGAAGCCATTGCATGCTTGCTTTATCTTTTGTCTTCACAACATGAATGTATGATCTGTTCGGCTTCATAACTTCTTCCTACCTGATCCTTATTACACTGAAGCTGTTTGTCATTGCGCTTTCACTCTATTGAATACATGACCATGGCTGGCCTAGTGTAATCTAACTTCCGCTGCATAGTAATAGGCATAATCTTCACTGTTTGTCTTCATAACTCTCACGTTTTGAAGACTTTCATAAAAATCGCCTATTCACCCCCCTCTAGTCGATATAACGCACTTTCAGAAGGACACTGATTCTTTGATCTCTCTGGGTTGAGATGCCTTCATTGACCTTGGAGAGCCAGTCCCAGACTAGCTTGGATGTCTTCAAGGCACTCACACGGCCATACTGTCCTTTGGTCAGATGACCACAGATGATATTCTTGGCAGTAGAGTCCAGTTGAACGAATTTCTTGACATCAGCAGCAGTGACACCTTCTCCAGCCTTGGGAACGCCGTTCTCGATGACATACCATAGGTCGACGTCAATGGCTTCAAGATGCATGCGCATCTTATTCTTCCAGTAGGGATATTCAGTTCCATCGAAGACGGGGCACGCAGCGGAGACTTTGATTATCCCTGCAGTCGACATAGCTAAAACTCCAGGTGGTTAAACCGAATCACACAGAACAAGGGAGCACCTTGCTCTGATACCAATTGAAAGTGCGTTATATCGACTAGAGGGGGGGTGAATAGGCGATTTTTATGAAAGTCTTCAAAACGTGGAGTTGTGAAGACAAACAGTGAAGATTATGCCTATTACTATGCAGCGGAAGTTAGATTACACTAAGGCAAGCCATGGTCAAGTATTCAGTATAGTGAAAGCACAGTGACAAACTGCTTAGTGTAATAAGGATCAGGTAGGAAGAAGTTATGAAGCCAAACAGATCATACATTCACGTTGTGAAGACAAAAGATAAAGCAAGCATGCAATGGCTTCACAATGTGTAACAGTAAGAAGAGGAAGTGAAGATGAAACCAGTGACACGTTGAAGACAATGATTTGTTGGACCAGTTCCAGTTGCTGTGACAACTGTACGTCTGGTTGGAGCGGCTAGGTATTTAAACCAAAGGACACACAGTCCCGGACACCCAGTCCTGAACACGCAGCTCAGGACACCCAGTCCTCACCGTTTTCTCCTTGAGCTAAGGTCACTTAAGTCCTCGCCCAATCACTCTGGTAAGTCTTCAAGGTAGACTCCCAAACCTTCACAGACTTCGTTCACTGGCAATCCACAATGTCTCTTGGATGCTCTGAACGCGACGCCTAACCGTCTGGAGGATTCACAGTCCTCAAGTGTAATAAGTCTTCAGATCACACAGACAAGAAGACTTAAGTGATGCCCAATTTACTCTGGCTCTGGGTGGTTAGGGCTTTTCTCCTCACTAGGAATTTTCTCTCAAAGGCTTCGAGGTGGGTTGCTCTCAAACGACAAAAGCCGTGCACTGAAATCTGAGCAGCCAACCGTTTATGGTTGTGGGGGTGGGCTATTTATAGCCACTTGGCAACCCGACCTGATTTGTCCGAAATGACCCTGGGTCACTAAGGAACTGACACGTGTCTCAATGGTCAGATTTCGAACTCTCATGGCAGCTTTACTTGGGCTACAAGCAAAGCTGACTTGTCCGGACTCTGGACAAGATTTGCTCTCATAGTCTTCGCTCGAAGACATAGGTTTTGAATTAGGCATCACTTCAGTCATTCTAACTGGTTCTCTTGGACCCCACTTAACAGTACGTCAATACTCCAAAACCAACTAGGGGTGGCACTAGATGCACTACAATGAGCACCTCATGTGCCTTCCGGACTCCGTTTTCTTGCACGATACGTATTTTGGTCGGTAAAAATTCATTATATAACCTCCCGAAGGTTTTGCTCCCATATCACGCAAACCTCCTCTGTTTCTTGTTTCGAGCTGTTTTCTGTCAGGGTTTTCCAGGCTAGGCATCATGTCGTCCCTCCTCCAACAATGGTGACAATGATGCTTGGCTAATGAAGATAGATCTGAAGAGGGAAGAACCCACGAGGGTCAACAAGGATGAAAGGATCAAGAAGGCCACGGAGGATCAAGCTCCGGCAGCAAAAGACATCCTTCAACTTGATCATAACCTTCTTACCCCAACTGAGATCGAAGCTTTCAAAGATGATTGAGTTAGCTCGTATACAAACAAGTATCTCACACAAGAAAATATTTTGTTGAAGGAGCATATTGTCGCACTCAAGGGCATTATTCGCAAGCTGGAGGACCTCTTACGCTCGATGTGCGTATTATCACCACCACTGTTACGGCATATCTCTCTCAAGGTAGTTTTGGTGATTGATGACAACATGTTTGCGGACTAATCTTGTGCTTTGAATAATTCACAGATTCTCCCCTGGCACGAGACGCTTTCTTCCCCTCGGAGTGTATTTCAAGACGGTGTAGCTCTTTCGTTTCTTTCTCGGATGGACTAGTTGCGTAGAGGGCACCGTACTATCAAGAGGGGGTCCGCTGGGGTTTTGCATGGGTGGAATCATCACGTACACATCAGCTTCTCACCCTCCGAGCTTTTCCTGTCCATTGAAGAGATCTCTCCTCTCTTCCTTGTTCTGTCTGGGTCTAAGCGGCAGTACCGCGCACCCAGCGGTAGTACCGCTGAGAAGCCACAAGCGGCAGTACCGCTTCGCAGCGGTAGTACCGCTGTGGCTCCACAGCAGTAGTACCGCTGGGGGCCTGGCACATCCGCCGTGTCCTCAGCATTTTTGAGAGATCCCTTCTCTCTCGCGCGCCCCCAGCGGTAGTACCGCACTGCCTGCGGTACTACGGCCGAAGGGTCACAAGCGGCAGTACCGCTCCACAGCGGTACTACCGCCCTTGACCCCACTGCCGTAGTACCGCTGGGTAGTCTGGCTCCTACCGCCTCGATTCGAGAGGTCTTTTTCTCGTGTCGGGTTTTGCGGCACTAGTCACGGTTGTAGTGGCGGTAGTACCGTTCCAGGAGCGGTAGTACCGCCCTACCACCGCGGTAGTACCGCATTGGGTCCGTTCCCTACTAAGTCTCCTCAGCGCGGCAGTACCGCAGGGTGGCGCGGCAGTACCGTCGCCTGGCGGTAGTACCGCCCCCTCTCAGCGGTAGTACCGCCCTGTGCGGGGCTGGTTGGTGGGGGGCAACGGGATTGTTGCCCCCACTATAAAAGGGAGTCCCCTTCCTCCTTCTCACTTACCTCTTCCTCCCCCAAGCTCCATTTATTGCTCAAGCTCCATTAAATACTCCAAGCTTCATTTTGCCCGATCTATCTCCCTAGCCAATCAAACTTGTTGATTTGCTCGGGAGTGGTTGAGAAGGCTCCGATCTACACTTCCACCAAGGGATTTTTGATTCCCCCACTCATCCCTAGCGGATCTTGTTACTCTTGGGTGTTTGAGCACCCTAGACGGTTGAGGTCACCTCGGAGCCATATTCCATTGTGGTGAAGCTTCGTGGTCTTGTTGGGAGCCTCCGATTAAGTTGTGGAGATTGCCCCAACCTTGTTTGTAAAGGTTCGGTCGCCGCCTTCAAGGGCACCAATAGTGGAATCACGGCATCTCGCATTGTGTGAGGGCGTGAGGAGAATACGGTGGCCCTAGTGGCTTCTTGGGGAGCATTGTGCCTCCACACCGCTCCAACGGAGACGTACTTCCCCTCAAAAGGAAGGAACTTCGGTAACACATCCTCGTCTTCACCGGATCCACTCTTGGTTATCTCTTACCTTTACTTGTGCAAGCTCTTTAGTGTTTTTCTACCCTTGCTTGCTTGTATGCTTGTTGTTATTGCATCATATAGGTTGCTCACCTAGTTGCACATCTAGACAACCTACTTTGATGCAAAGTTTAATTTGGTAAAGAAAAGCTAAAAATTGGTAGTTGCCTATTCACCCCCCTCTAGTCAACCATATCGATCCTTTCAATTGGTATCAGAGCCTCGTCTCTTTATTAAGGACTTTACCGTCCAAAGAGTATGGTTGATACCGTAGACGGTGTGGAGGAACACTCCGGTGTGAATCCGATCTCGTCTACGGGAGATGGGGGAACTTCGGTCTCTCGTGAGGAGTTCAATGTGGCCTTGGAGACATTGAAAACCTCCATGACGACCGAAGTTGAAAGCATGTTTACTAAATTTCTTGAGGGGCTTAAACTATCCACCGCACCGTTGAAAGTGGGTGATCCCGCCAACAAGGTGTCGGATGCTATCCCCGACAAGGGGGAAGCTAGTAGTGAAAAGGCTCCTTCTTCTAGTGGCAAGAATGGCACCGGCATCTTTGCCCATGTGGAACCACCACTTGTTTATGGTGGACCGGTTCCTTCCACTCATTTGAATCATGGTCCTCCCCCTAAGATTGTGAAAAATGAGGATTTTGATTCTTGGGTTTACCGCTTTAAACGTCATTTAAATCATGTGAACACTAACCTTTGGAGAATCATTGAAGAAGGTTTCTATCCACATGATCCAAGCAACTTCACTCCTCGAGAAGCCGCGGACAATCAATTCAATGAGAATGCTCTCTTCATCATTCAAGATGCAATTCCACCCGAAGACCTACCTCATCTTCGTCCCTTCGCCTTGGCCAAAGATGCATGGCATTGTGTCGTGTCTCTCTACCGGGGAAGCGCAAGCATTCAACGCTCCAACTATGAAGTGGTACAAGATGAGGCCGATGAGTTTGCAATGAAGGAAGATGAAGAACCTCGTGAGCTTTATCGGAGAGTAACCAAACTCGCGGTCTCACTACGAGATCACGGGAGCAAGGACACGGATGACAATTGGATCAAGCGCAAATTCCTCAAGGCAATGATGCCCTACCACAAGGCCATGTCCTCCGTCATTCGTCAAAGACCGGACTTCCACACTTTGACCTCAAGCGAAGTGTTGGATGAGTTTGTGGCCATGAACATTTTGGACAAGACCGCCGACAATGCGGTGCTCCGTTCTCAACGGGCAAAGAAGCCTAACCTTGCATTGAAGGCCAAGCTCACCGTGGAAGAAGAAGAAGAGGAAGAAGAGGAGAGCAACCCCGAAGATACGAAGTATGCATATCATGAACACATGGCACTTGCTTCAAGGCAATTTTGGAGCAAGAAAAACTCGAGGCCCAACTTTAGCAAAAACAACTCGAGTGGCACAAGGGGCAAGCAACGTGTAAGGACTTGCTACAATTGCGGCAACGTGAGTCATTTCGTTGCGGAATGCCCGTATGAGAAGAGGGAAGACAATGGTGGCAAACTCATCCGAAAGGACAAGGCCAAGTCGTTCCCCAACAAGAACAACTTCACCAAGAAGACTCCTCCCAAGGCTTTGGTTGTGCAAGAAGAGTACAATGAGGATGATGACGATGATGAAGATAGTCGGTTGCCATGGCCTCCGTTGCCATTGCAACAACGTCACGGTGTCTCTCTTCGACTCACCCAACGAGAGCATCACCGCCAAATGCCTCATGGCTAAAGCCACCAACAAGGTAACCTCCAACATCAAAACTACCATCATTAATCATCCTTCCCCAACGGATAGCAATTAGGCTTTATGGGCAAACTCAAGGGAAAATCCAAGAAGCACTTTGTTGCTCTCTTGGAACAACTTGGTGAAGCCAATGACATGATCGAGGCTCACGAAGACACCATCTCTAAGATGGAAGGGCATAGTCGTGACTATGCCGATGAGATTTCGGATCTTTCCAATGCTCTTGAGGAAGAGCGTGGTCTTCGTTTGGCTCTTGAGGAGTCACACAACGTTGATCATGCTAAGTTAAAGAAAGATTATGATCATGCCCTCATTGTTTCTCGTGTGCTAAATTCCGAGAAGGCCAAACTCGGGGTTGATCTTGCTAGACTCAAAGAGGAGTTTGATATACTTGACAAGGCCCACAAGGCCTTGAAGGGTATTCACGCTAGTCTCAAGGAGTCTCATGATCAACTCCAAGTGAAGCTAACTAAGGAGAAAGCAACTTTTCCTCATATGGTTTTAATTGATAATGCAAATGCTACTAACCCGTGTTGTGAGCATATACATCTTGTTGAGGAAAATGCTAAGTTGAAGGAGCAACTTGAGAGAGGTCTTGCGACTTGCATACAAGGCAAGAAGAACCTCAACGATCTCTTGATCAACCAAAAGGGAGGTGTGGCCAAGGAAGGGGTTGGGTACGTGCCCGACTCCAAGAACAAGAAGAAGAATGACAAGACCAAACGACCTCCTCCCCTCATGCAAACCTTTGTGAGGGAGGGAGAGAGTGCCCCCGAGGAGAAGAAGAAGAACAATGTCAAGAAGGGCAATGTCATCCCTCCCAACAAAGCCGGCGATTTTAATCCTTCTTATGTGTTATGCCGTGCTAGTGATGGGCATGTTTATGCCAAATTTGTTGGTTCTCTTCATGAGTACATTGAATGGTCTATTTGGGTTCCTAAGACCCTTGTTACTAACATCAAAGGACCCATTACAAAATGGGTACCTAAAACCAAGCATTGATCTCTTGTAGGTGTTTGCTTCCGGTGGTGGATCATGGTTGCTCGATAGCGGAGCTACAAATCATATGACCGGAAGCAAGGACTTGGTGGTGGACGTGCACAAAGTTCCATCTATGCCCACCAATGTCGAGTGGGGTGACGCCTCCTCTAAGGTATTGGGACTTGGCAAGGTGGTCATCTCTCATGATCTCACGATCGAGAAGGTCATGCTTGTTGAGTCCCTTGCATACAATTTACTTTCCGTTCGTCAACTTGCAATCATGGGCTTTGCCACTTTCTTTGATATCGATACCGTGGCCCTCTTGTGGAGCAAGACTCTTAAAGTAGCTTTTGTTGGGCATGTCGAGAACGGTCTATATGTGATTAACTTTTCGGAGCGACCCACTAAGACCGCGACATGCCTAATGGCTAAAGTTGATGTGGGATGGCTTTGGCATCGCCGTTTAGCCCATGTCAATATGAGATCTTTGCAAAGTCTCCTCAAGGGGGACCATGTCCGTGGACTAACGAATGTTAGTTTTGTTAAAGATCGTGCTTGCAGTGCCTGTATCGAAGGAAAGCTACATGAGAAGGCTCACCCTCCCACGACTATCATTTATTCAAAGAGGCCCTTGGAGCTCCTTCACATGGATCTTTTTGGGCCCCCATCCTTCGATAGTCTTGGAGGTAGGAAGTATTGCTTGGTGATTGTGGATGACTACTCAAGGTACACGTGGGTGTATTTCTTCAAGAGGAAGAGCGAGACCCAACAAACCGTCATTGACTTTGCAAATGAAGCACAACGTCAACACAATGCAAAGATCTTGACAATAAGAAGTGACAACGGCACCGAGTTCAAGAACTACACCTTGGATGAATTTCTTAGTGATGAGGGAATCAAGCATCAATATTCCGCACCATACACCCCTCAACAAAACGGTGTTGCGGAGAGGAAGAACCGGACGTTGATGGATGCGGCAAGGACCATGATGGCGGAGTTCAAGTCTCCGTACAACTTTTGGGCCGAAGCCATCAACACCGCGTGTCATGCATCCAATCGGCTCTACCTCCGCAAGGGCTTGAACAAGACTCCATATGAGATACTCACCGGTAACAAGCCCAATCTCAAGTACTTCCGGGTATTCGGGTGTAAGTGTTTCATTCTCAAGAAAGGTGTTCGGTTGTCTAAATTTGAGGCTAGAGCTTATGAGGGCATATTTGTTGGTTATGCTACAAACTCTCATGCTTACCGTGTCCTCAATAAATCCACGGGACTTATTGAGGAGACGTGTAACGTGGAGTTTGATGAGAATAACGGCTCCCAAGTGGAGCAAAGTGGCACTTGTGATGTAGGTGATGAAATTCCTCCTCAAGCCATAAGAAGAATGGGTGTTGGTTTCATCCTACCCATTGAGGAACCCCTTGTGGCCGAAGGAGAAGGACAATGCTCCACTCAAGTGGAGCCATCACCAACCCAAGGCCCACACGCTTCCGAAGAACAAAGTGAAGGCCCTCAACCTCATGAACAAGACCAAGGGCAAGATCATACTCAAGACGGTGTTGACACACCAAGTGATGCCCAAGGTCAAGTTCTCTCCCCCGAGCAAGTTCAAGACAAGAACAAGTTCATGACGACGCTCAAGATGATCAAGTAACCGCTCCTCAACTCACCACCGAGGAGGAATTAGAGCGTCGTGCCGCCAAGGTTGCTTCCAAGCTCTCCACCAAGGATCATCTCATGACGAATGTGCTTGGAAGCTTAAGAAAGGGGGTAAGCACTCGTAGACAATTAGCAAATTATTGTGAGCATCACGCGTTTGTCTCTTGTGTGGAACCCCACAAGGTCTATGAGGCGCTAGAAGATCCGGATTGGCTCAATGCCATGCACGAAGAACTCAACAACTTCGAGCGCAACAAAGTGTGGAGATTGGTGCCAAGGCCAACGGGGAACCACAATGTCATTGGAACCAAGTGGATATTCAAGAACAAGCAAGATGCCCATGGGATTATCATTCGCAACAAGGCTCGTTTGGTAGCACAAGGCTACTCCCAAGTCGAGGGTATCGACTACGGTGAAACCTTTGCTCCCGTTGCTCGTCTTGAATCCATTCGCATGTTGATTGCATATGCTTCTCATCATAACTTTAAGTTACAACAAATGGATGTGAAGAGTGCTTTTCTTAATGGTCCCATTAATGAATTGGTTTACGTCAAGCAACCCCCCGGGTTCGAGGATCCCTACTTTCCCGATCATGTGTATCAACTCGATAAGGCACTCTATGGCCTTAAACAAGCCCCACGTGCGTGGTATGACCACCTTACCGAGTTGTTACAAGACCGTGGTTTTGAAGTTGGGCTAATCGACCCCACTCTTTTTACTAAGAAGGTCAAAGGGGAGTTGTTTGTGTGCCAATTATATGTTGATGATATTATCTTTGGTTCTCCTAACAAAGCTTTCAATGAGGAATTTGCCGCTCTCATGACCTCAAAGTTCGAGATGTCCTCCATGGGAGAGTTGAAGTTCTTTCTAGGGTTCGAAGTGAAGCAAAGAAGAGAAGGAACCTTCATCAATCAATCCAAATACACTCAAGACATGCTCAAGAGATTCAAGCTAAGTGACGTCAAGCCGGCTCCACTCCAATGCCCACCAAGTGCCAACTTGACTTAGATCCCAATGGTAAAGTGGTGGATCAAAAGGTATATCGTTCCATGATTGGATCCTTGCTTTACCTTTGTGCATCTAGACCGGACATCATGTTGAGTGTGGGAATTTGTGCACGGTTTCAAGCCGCACCTAAGGAAAGTCACTATGTGGCGGTCAAACGAATCTTTCGATATTTGGCTCATACCCCAAACTTTGGCTTATGGTACCCAAGAGGATCAAACTTCAAGCTTGTAGGGTACTCGGATTCCGATTGGGCGGGAGACAAAGTGGATAGGAAGTCCACTTCCGGAGGGTGCCAATTCCTTGGTTGCTCTTTGGTAAGTTGGTCTTCCAAAAAGCAAAGTTGTGTGTCTCTCTCGTCCACTGAGGCGGAGTATGTTGCCGCCGGTAGTTGTTGTGCACAACTTCTATGGATGAGGCAAACTTTAAAGGATTACGGTGTCACTTGTGACAAAGTGCCTCTTTGGTGTGACAATGAAAGTGCCATCAAGATTTCTCTCAACCCAGTGCAACACTTCAAGACGAAGCATATTGAGATTCGGTATCACTTCATCCGGGATCACATTAGGCGAGGAGAGATCGAGCTCAACTATGTCAACACTCATGACAACCTTGCAGATATTTTCACGAAGCCCTTGGATGAAGCAAGATTTCGCGAGTTAAGGCATGAGCTAAATATCATTGATTCGAGCAATGTGGCTTGAACCCTGCACACCCTACCACGCTCAATTTGTTGTCTAGTTTAGGTGTAGGCATGGACATAGGGGGAGTGTTGTTCTCTCAATGAACTCTCCCTCCCCCCATTATGCATAAATTGATCAAGTCTTTCACTTTAGCCATTGTTGATGGCACTTGTGCTTAAAAGACGAGTTTTGGTCATGGGCCCAAGGTTAAAATCTTCGCGGTGCCATACCTTTTGACTCAAACATAGGTGGCCTCGGCCACCGCCCTCTTTGTGAAGAGGTGTGTCTTGGTCGTTTGCTGGTTTGCTTTTTTTCCGTTTCGTCGAGCTAAAGCCGTGTCTGTTTAGTTGCCGTGGCGCTGGGCGGTACTACCGCTGGTGGTGCGCGGTACTACCGCTCGTAAGCGGTACTACCGCCCCCCAGCACGGTACTACCGCTGGGGGACGAGAACAGGGGGTTAAGTCGGGGCAGGGGGAGGTTTCTTCTCCCCCATACCCATTCACTTCGCCCCTCTTTTCTCTTCCTCTCTCCAGCCTCCTCTCGCCGCGGGAGGGCTCCGGCGGATCTCCGTCTCCGGGGCGTCCCTCTCCATTTCCTTTGGTGGAGTCGATCCCCACCTCGTCCTCTTGCCATGGATGCCGGTATTGCCCCCGTTCCTTCTTTCGTTTTGTCTCTTTTAGTTCTTGTTTCTTAGGGGCAATGGTGGTTGCATCTCTAGATTTTTGGCTAAATCTAGGCTTGAGTTGGTTGGAGAAGGCAACTAGACTATCTAGATTAGAGTTTGGTAGGATTATTTTTGAATTTGGTAGGCCGGTAGTGCCGGATCTGACCACGGTAGTAGGAAACCACTGTTTCACCGCCTCGTGCTATTGAAACTGCTGTTTATCCGCCTCAAGCCGTACTACCGCTCCCTTTGGAGCGGTACTACCGCTTGACCTAGAGCGGTACTACCGCTCCCTTTGGGGCGGTACTACCGCTTGGGGCGGTACTACCGCGGGCAGGTCACGGTACTACCGCTGCATGCCAATTTCCATCATTTTCCTGCCTTACCTTGATCTTTTTGTGTTGTTGGCTTATGCTCGTTCTTTCTGGTTGTTTTGCGTGTTCTTGTGTTTGGCTCCAGGTGATGACCATTCCGAGCAGCAAGGTCGCCGTATCAACCCCGGGCGTGCCACATCAAAACGCTACCGCACCTCAGAGCCTAGCCGGTGGTTCCTCGAGCACCCAACCGCCTCCAGCAAGTGCATCTGCAAGTGTTCCTCCACCTCCTCAGCAATCGAAGCGAGCCGCCAACAAGCCAAAAGGGAAGACTGTGACTGAGATGACCAACAAGGAGTTTTGGGAGAAGCGTCGCCGCAACCCCTATGCGGTGGACCAAGAACCCACTTTGGTCAACCGCCCGTTCTGGAACCGTTTTCAGTTTGCCATCTACTTTGATGTGATCAAGGCCAAGAAGAATCTTTTTGTTGATGTTCGCTCCATTGACACTGATGCTATGGAGAAGGACCGGAGTACTTTGGCGAAGCTCTTCAGATGTGCACTCAGCTGAACATTCTCAGGATCATGCAATTCAACAAGGATTTCGATGCGGATTTGGTGGCTCAATTCTATGCCACCGTCCATCTTGGGACGGATGTCGACAGGACTCTGACATGGATGACCAATGGCAAGCTGCTTTCCGTCAAGTGGAAGGCTTTCATGGAGTTACTTGATGTGGTGGATACACGGGCTTGAGACTCCTGTCGGTTTCCGCCCTCACCGCAATGCTACGTCCACCCACAAGCAAGCCCTTTGGCCCTACTACACTGTGAAGGTTCACCCAGTAACTGAGAAGAAGACCTATGAGCTGTCTCCGTATCTGGACATTCTTCATCGCATATTCCGTGAGACTCTCTTCCCTCGGACTGGGAATCTGGATATGGTCCACTCTTACCTCGTGGACATGCTCCTTTTCTGTCAGCATGAGAAGGAAGCAAGCACTGGAGAGCCTGGATATCTCTCATGTCATGTGGTGTGAACTTCTATCTGCCGTGTCCGAGCGCAAGTGTCCTATATATGGTCCATTCATCATGAGGCTCATTGAGAGGGCCTGGGCACAGACTTATCCCAGAGTGCTGCTAGAGACTGGCGACTTGGTTTCTCATGAGATCAAGCGTCTGAGGAAGAAGGAGAACTGGACAGCGCCTCACACAGGGGGTCCATCCGCTACTGCTGCCACAGGGGGTTCGTCTGCTGCTGCTGCTGCCGTGGGGACCGAGGGTGAGGCTGCTACTGATGCAGAACCGTCATGGGCACAGATGCTTAAGCGCAAGATGAAGAAGCTTTTCTGCATGGAGTCTCATGGTCAGTACATGACTCATGTGGCGGAGAAGCATGCCAGGACGCGCCACAAGGAGCTCATGCGTCAGATGGGAACAACAGTTGCCAGTGGGTCTGAGGGTCTGAGGGTCAGATCACTGAAGAGGAGGACTGGATTCATCAGAATTGCCACTGGACCGACTCCGATGCCGAGCAGTTTTTGACCCACGATGAAGATGCAGAGATGTGATGTTCGAGCTCTTCCACCTCCCATCACCTGGAGTTGTAGTGTCACTCTATGCCCTTTTTGGTGTCTCGCTGCCAAAGGGGGAGAGAGTGTAGGGATTTGCTTCTTCTGTTGTGTTTGAGTCGTCTTGTGGTTTCTTGTGTATTTCTTTTGGTTTGGTTTGGTGTGAGACCTAAGTTCTAGACATATGGCGTGAGACATGTGCTCCCTATCGCTACCTTATTACTTATGTCATTTCAGAGTATTGTAGTTTATTATGAGATGCATGCTTGTCCTGTCTATTCACTTCTCTCATATATCCTGTGCTTAGTATTGTTGGAATATAAAATATAGGGGGAGTATTGATCCGAATGTGTGTGTCATGCCATCTCTAGGTGAACACATTCTGGGGGAGCCCGTCTATATTTTGTAGTTCTTAGTTTTCTTCATTTCATTTCTTTTCCTTGCGCAAATCCCTAGTTGTCATCAATCCACCAAAAAGGGGGAGATTGTTACGGCATATCTCTCTCAAGGTAGTTTTGGATAATCTTGTGCTTTGAATAATTCACAGATTCTCCCCTAGCACGAGACGCCTTCTTTCCCTCGGAGTGTATTTCAAGACGGTGTAGCTCTTTCGTTTCTTTCTCGGTGGACTAGTTGCGTAGAGGACACCGTACTATCAAGAGGGGGTCCGCTGGGTTTCTGCATGGTGGAAATCATCACGAATTCTCCTCTCG
>NC_053028.1:241908931-241928078 GCF_003073215.2 Triticum urartu | reverse complement strand
ATGACTCGCTTCCTGTGGGCGTAGATCTACTACGAGACTGGCTGGGGCCAGTTGCACCTGGGTGGTAAATTTTTTTAAATATTTTCTCTCAGGTATTTTTTCCAATATAGGGGTGTGCACTGCTTAGTAAATCATTCGTGCACTGCATTGGTCAGTATTCTATGCTGCATGTGCACGCATTCCGCACTACACATGTTTGTGCTACATTTTTGGGCACTGCATGGGTAGCATTTTTCTTTATTGTTTTTCCTCTTACGTATCATTTTTCTAGTGTACGGTTGTGCACTGCTTTGTTGGCTCTATGTGCACTGCATTCGTCATAGTCCTGTGTTGCATGTGTACACATTTTGCAGTACGTGCATCCTTCTTTGCGCCAAAGTTGTGACTGCTTATACCAACGTTGCGGACTGCATGACTTACATTTAAGGCGTGCACCAGGTGCACTAATTCTGCCAAAGTTGTGCACTGCGCGAAAGTTCTTCTCTTGTGCTTCATTTTGAGCATGTACTGCACTTCATGCACACATATAGTGAACTTCCTGATATTACTTTGGAGAACTGCATTCACTTTTATTTAGAATGGTGTGCGTATTATATTATTTAGAAATAATTATTTAATGATCTGCGGTTAGTTCATGGGAATTGCTGCAATCAACGTACACCTTTTTGTGGGTCCTTTTTCTTTTGTATCATAAGCCTTTATTGATTGTCATTCATTCTTGGTAACATAATTTTCATTAAATCCCCTTTAATTTTCAGTTTTGACCTTTTTGCATTCCTCTTCTATAAATGTAAGCCAACTTCTACCTTCCTTTGTAGTTCATTTCTCCTCTAGCCGCAACTTCTCTCCTTTCTCCAGCCTCTCTTTATTTTTTTTCCTTTTCTAGGTTTTTTGTTGCGATGGCTCCAGGCCCCTGCACGAATCTCTCCTGCTGTGGCCATGGTTGTGGTGTGCCGACGCACTATGATTGCTCTGCTTGCTCGCAGGCCCGTCGTGCTCGTCGTGGGGGCAAGGTCTTGTGCCGAGCTGGGCGAGCGGAGCAGCTTGCATATGGCACATTATTCACAGAAGGATTGGATATGGGCCACATCAACGTTGTTGCGTTCTATTCCGCCCTGCTTCATCATGGCCTTGGCCGCACAAGTCCTTTTGTCCATCAGCTTACGCCAATAGATGTGGAGACTCACTACAAGATAGTATTTTTCGCTTGATCTGATTTTTTTCTTTGTTTTTTCTATTTTCTGTATAATTCCATACTATTCTGAACTTCTAGTTTTTTACGAACGCACTTATTTTGTTTTATTGAAGTGTACTGCACTTTGTACTTATATCTTGTTTTTATTTTTTTTGCTTGTGTGCATGGAGCTCGTGTTTTAGTTTGCATGGTTACAATATGTGAACTGCTTAGATATTAGATGAGCACTACTAGTTTCCACAATTTTTCTCGCTTGTACGGTGTGTACTACATGCAGGTAGTCTCAAGAACTTCATGATAGTTAGAAGCATACTGCATATTAGATTTGGTTTAATCTGTACTGCTTGTTGGACTGTTGTACACTTCATCTAGCTCGTGTCTATACTGTGTGTAGGTTTTTACTGGTCTATGCAAAGTATGAGAATTGTACTACTAGTATCGTCGCCAAACAGTTTTAATTTTTTGCATAAAATTCCCCAACGAGCTTTTAGGTATCTTCGGCTCAAGAAGAAGGGAATTCTCCAAGTTGTTCTTGGTAATGGACACCTTAAACCATCCAAGTACCGTGTAGGCGTTGACGGGCGGCTGTGTCTGCAGAAAGGATGGAAGGAATTTGTCATTGATAGTGGCCTGAAGTCTGAGCAAGTTGTTGTCCTCAACTTCTTTGAACTCGAGGATCATACGGTTAGAATCATGTTTGACGTGATTGGTTAAGGTTATGAGGTTGATTTGTAATAAGTACTTTTGCGTGTCGAATGCTTCATCTTTTTGATGTGTTTTGTAATAAGTACTTTTGTTATCTGAACCCTAAACCGCTTCAATTATTATTCTGAACTTCGTGCTGCTAGTGAGCTAACTGCATTTTTACATGGTTTTTGGATCAAAATCTGTCGATGTTTACTCTAGATTGTTATATATGTGGTATACTCTATACACCATTTCTGTTTACATGGTTTAGTTGAATAACTCATAGTCAGCGGGAAATTTGTGTTTACGCAAAATTTAAACTGATACATAAGTTATACAAATAAGCAAACTGCTATGTATATGATTAATTTATTGAAGTTCATCTATTTGGTCGTTAACCTGCTGCTTCTCCGCGGTGACTAGAGCATGTCTAATGTCTCACTTTCTTTTGTTTTCTGTGGCGGTGTTGCTGGTTCTTTTCTCTGCACCGTTGTGTTTGTAGCCCCTCGCGTGCTGGTTGATGGCGGCTTTTGTTTTTCTATGCTGTGAACTGCATCCTTCTTTGCTCCCCGCATGCTGGTTGATGGCTCCTTTCGTTTTCCAGTGCTGTGAACTGCATCCTTCTTTGCTCCCCACGTGCTGGTTGATGGCGGCTTTTGTTTTCTAGCATTGTGAACTGCATCCTTTCGTGCTCCTACCTTGTTTTTTGAAAGTGGCGTCGTTCTGGTTGTTTCTGTACAGCAGCATTCCCTTGTGGTGGTCTTGTTGGCATTGTTTCTTCATGTTCTTCGTCCTCTTCACTCTCTTCTTCCTCTCCCTCCTCTTCTTGATCTGTTTCTTCATAAGCCACTCCTTCTTCAGTTTCTTCATGTTCTTCTTCCTCTTCACTCTCTTCTTCTTCCTCATCTCATCTCCTCTCTCTTCATAAGCCATTTCTTCTTCAGTTGTGTCACCATCTTCTTCTTTGATTTCATCTTCTCCGTCTTCCTCATTTTCTGATCTTGTTCTTTTGGGGCAGGTTCTTGAATTATGTCTCTTCCTCTTTTTGCAGATGCTACAACATCTCGGTTTCGTCCATTTCTTAGTGTTGTGAGTGGAATTTGTGTTTGGTTGTGCATCGCCATGTCCTCGTTTTTCTTGTTCATGTCTTTTTGTACATGTCCTGGAATTGTGGCCGCTGATTTCATTACATGTCTTGCACCTTCTTATTCCCAATGGGTGACCATCACTGTCCAGCTCAGGCTGTGGCTTACTGTTTTTGTCATCTTTTTCTCCTTGCATGCAACCTTTCTCTGGGTTGCGTCGCCAGCTTTCTTCCTTACTCTTGTGTTTGAAACAGGAGGTGGAAGAATTGTTTCTTTTTTGATAGCACCAGTTGCGTTGTGTTTGGTATTTTCTACTTGCTCGACTTGCTTTAGTTTTGCTTCTTCTTCTTCTTCTTCGTTAAGCACATCAACTTCCTCAATTAGTGCCCTCATACCAGACAATGCTCTGTGGCACCCAGCGTCGGACCTTGTCGCTCTATTTGCAAGGTCCATTGCTATTTCTGTCAGCAATTTTCTACGGCAAAAAAGCGAGCTTCCATCTGGTGCTGTTTGTTCGTAGTCTCTCCTGTCAAACGTTGCATTTGATCTTGTGTTATGGGTGTATCTTTTCATGATGTACACCTCAGGAATCTTGAGTACTCTCAAATGAGAAAGCATACATAACACATGGACACAAAAGAGCCCTGTAGACAACACATTATTTCATTGTTTTGTAAGTGAACTACATGAAATTAATAAACACATATTTTTTTCGTTATTTGTTCATCTTAAAGAAGTGCATTTCATTTGGTTTTTTGAATTACTCATGCATGTGGACTTTTAAAGTTCAGTAAGTGCCCAAGGGGAGAGTCCTACTCCAAGTAGGAATCGGCTCCCCCCTTTCCTAGTCCAAGTAGGAGAAGAAGGAAGGAGAGCGAGAGGGAGAGGGAAATAGGGGTCGCGCCCCCTCCCCTAGTCTTATTCGGAATCCCCTTGGGGCGCATCACCTCCTGGTTGCTTCCCTCCCTCTCCCCTAAAGCCCACTAAGGCCCATTACTTCCCCGGGAGGGTTCCGGTAACCCCTCCGGCACTCCGGTTTTTTCCGAAACTATTCGGAACACTTACGGTGTCCGAATAACATGGTCCAACATAGCAATCTTTATGTCTCGACCATTTAGAGAGTCCTCGTCATGTCCGTGATCTCATCTGGGACTCCGAACAACCTTTTGTACATCAAATCACATAACTCATAATACAAATTTTCATCGAACGTTAAGTGTGTGGACCCTACGGGTTCGAGAACTATGTAGACATGACCGAGACACATCTTTGGTCGATAGCCAATAGCGGAACCTGGATGCTCATATTGGTTCCTACATATTCTACAAAGATCTTTATTGTTCAAACCGGATAACAACATACGTTATCCCCTTCGTCATCGGTATGTTACTTGCCCAAGATTCGATCGTCGGTATCATCATACCTAGTTCAATCTCGTTACCGGTAAGTCCCTTTACTTGTTCCGTAATGCATCATCCCGGAACTAACTCATTAGTCACTTTGCTTGCAAGGCTTATAGTGATGAGCATCACTGAGATGGCCGGGAGATACCTCTCCGAAATACGGAGTGACAAATCCTAATGTCGATTTATGCCAACTCAACAAACACCATCGGAGACAGCTGTAGAGCATCTTTATAATCACCTAGTTACGTTGTGACGTTTGATAGCACACTAAGTGTTCCTCCGGTACTCGGGAGTTGCATAATCTCATAGTCATAGGAACATGTACGGGTCTTGTCCATCACATCAAAGAAAGCAATAGCAATACACTAAACGATCAAAGTGCTAAGATAACGAATGGGTCTTGTCCATCACATCATTCTCTAATGATGTGATCCCGTTCATCAAAAGATAACACATGTCCTTGGCTAGGAAACTTAACCATCTTTGATTAATGAGCTAGTCAAGTAGAGGCATACTAGGGACACTCTGTTTGTCTATGTATTCACACATGTACTAAGTTTCTGGTTAATACAATTCTAGCATGAATAATAAACATTTATCATGATATAAGGAAATATAAATAACAACTTTATTATTGCCTCTAGGGCATATTTCCTTGAGTCTCCCACTTGCACTAGAGTCAATAATCTAGATTACATAGTAATGATTCTAACACCCATGGAGTCTTGGTGTTGATCATGTTTTGCTCGTGAGAGAGGCTTAGTCAACGGGTCTACAACATTCAGATCCGTATGTATCTTGCAAATCTCTATGTCTCCCTCCTTGACTTGATTGCGGATGGAATTGAAGTGTCTCTTGATGTGCTTGGTTCTCTTGTGAAATCTGGATTCCTTTGCCAAAGCAATTGCACTAGTATTGTCACAAAAGATTTTATTGGACCCAATGCACTAGGTATTACACCTAGATCGGATATGAACTCCTTCACCAGACTCCTTCATTTGCTGCTTCCGAAGCAGCTATGTATTCCGCTTCACACGTAGATCCCTCCACGACGCTCTGCTTGGAACTGCACCAACTGACAGCTCCACCATCCAATATAAATACGTATCCGGTTTGCGACTTAGAGTCATCCGGATCAGTGTCAAAGCTTGCATCTACATAACCGTTTACGACGAGCTCTTTGTCACCTCCATAAACGAGAAATATATCCTTAGTCCTTTTCAGGTATTTCAGGATGTTCTTGACTGCTGTCCAGTGATCCACTTCTGGATTACTTTGGTACCTCCCTCTAAACTAATAGCAAGGCACACATCAGGTCTGGCACAACATTGCATACATGATAGAACCTATGGCTGAGGCATAGGGAATGACTTTCATTTTCTCTCTATCTTCTTGGAGTGGTCGGCATTGAGTCTGAATCAACTTCACACCTTGTAACATAGGCAAGAACACTTTCTTTGACTGGTCCATTTTGAACTTCTTCAAAACTTTGTCAAGGTATGTGCTTTGTGAATGTCCAATTAAGCGTCTTGATCTATCTCTATAGATCTTGATGCCCAATATATAAGCAGCTTCACCGAGGTCTTCCATTGAATTTTTTTTATTCAAGTATCCTTTTATGCTATTCAGAAATTCAGTAACATTTCCAATCAACAATATGTCATCCACATATAATATCAAAAATGCTATGGAGCTCCCACTCACTTTCTTGTAAATACAGGCTTCTCCAAAATTCTGCATAAAACCATATGCTTTGATCACACTATCAAAGCGTATATTCCAACTCCGTGAGGCTTGCACCAGTCCATAAATGGATCGCTGGAGCTTGCACACTTTGTTAGCACCTTTAGGATTGACAAAACCTTCTGGTTGCATCATATACAACTCTTCTTTGAGATATCCATTAAGGAATGCAGTTTTGACATCCATTTGCCAAATTTCATAATCATAAAATGCGGCAATTGCTAACATGATTCGGACAGACTTAAGCATCGCTATGGGTGAGAAGGTCTCGTCGTAGTCAACTCCTTGAACTTGTCGAAAACCTTTTGCAACAAGTTGAGCTTTGTAGATAGTAATATTACCGTCGGCGTCATTCTTCTTCTTGAAGATCCATTTATTCTCTATGGCTTGCCGATCATCGGGCAAGTCAACCAAAGTCCACACTTTGTTCTCATACATGGATCCCATCTCAGATTTCATGGCCTCAAGCCATTTCACGGAATCTGGGCTCATCATCGCTTCCTCATAGTTCGTAGGTTCGTCATGGTCAAGTAACATGACCTCAGAACAGGATTACCGTACCACTCTGGTGCGGATCTTACTCCTGGTTGACCTATGAGGTTTGGTAGTAACTTGATCAGAAGTTTCATGATCATCATCATTAGCTTCCTCACTAATTGGTGTAGGAATCACTAGGAACTGATTTCTGTGATGAATACTTTCCAATAAGGGAGAAGGTATATTACCTCATGAAGTTCTACTTTCCTCTGACTCACTTCATTCGAGAGAAACTCCTTCTCTAGAAAGGATCCATTCTTAGAAACAAATATCTTGCCTTCGGATCTGTGAAAGAAGGTGTACCCAACAGTCTCCTTTGGGTATCCTATGAAGACACATTTCTCCGATTTGGGTTCGAGCTTATATGGTTCAAGATTTTTCACATAAGCATTGCATCCCCAAACTTTAAGAAATGACAACTTGGTTTCTTGCCAAACCACAGTTCATATGGTGTTGTCTCAACGGATTTTGATGGTGCCCTATTTAACGTGAATGCAGTCGTCTCTAAAGCATAACCCCAAAACGATAGCGGTAAATCAGTAAGACACATCATAGATTGCACCATATCTAATAAAGTGCGGTTACAACGTTCGGACACACCATTACGCTATGGTGTTCCAGGTGGCGTGAGTTGCGAAACTATTCTGCATTGTTTCAAATGATGACCAAACTCATAACTCAAATATTCACCTCCACAATCAGATTCGTAGAAACTTAATTTTCTTGTTACGATGATTTTCCACTTCACTCTGAAATTCTTTGAACTTTTCAAATGTTTCAGACTTGTGTTTCATCAAGTAGATATATCCATATCTGCTCAAATCATCTATGAAGGTCAGAAAATAACAATACCCACCGCGAGCATCAACACTCATCGGATCGCATACATCAGTATGTATTATTTCCAATAAGTTTGTTTCTCAATCCATTGTTCCATAGAACAGAGTCTTAGTCATCTTTCCCATGAGGCATGGTTCGCAAGCATAAAGTGATTCATAATCAAGTGATTCCAAAAGCCAATCAGCATGGATTTTCTTCATGCACTTTACACCAATATGACCTAAACGGCAGTGCCACAAATAAGTTGCACTATCATTATTAAAATTATATCTTTTGGTTTCAGTACTATGAATATGTGTATCACTACTATCGAGACTCAATAAAAATAGACCACTCATCAAGGGTGCATGACCATAAAAGATATTACTCATATAAATAGAAGAACCATTATTCTCTGATTTAAATGAATAACCGTCTCGCATCAAACAAGATCCAGATATAATGTTCATGCTTAACGCTGGCACCAAATAACAATTATTCATGTCTAAAACTAATCTCGTCCTTAGCCAATTGTCACCTCATCCTTAGCCAAGGTAGATGTATGAGGTAGCGCGCCAACCGCGATCACATCGACTTTGGAACCATTTCCCACGCGCATCATCACCTCGTCCTTAGCCAATCTTCGCTTAATCCGTAGTCCCTGTTTCGAGTTGCAAATGTTAGCAATAGAACCAGTATCAAATACCTAGGCGCTACTGCGAGTATTATTAAAGTACACATTGATAACATGTATACCAAATATACCTTTCACTTTGCCATCCTTTTTATCCGCCAAATACTTGGGGCAGTTCTGCTTCCAATGATCAGTCCCTTTGTAGTAGAAGCACTCAGTCTCAGGCTTAGATCCAGACTTGGGCTTCTTCACTTGAGGAGCAACTTGCTTGTCATTCTTCTTGAAGTTCCCCTTCTTCCCTTTGCCCTTCTTTTCAAAACTAGTGGTCTTGTTGACCATCAACACTTGATGCTCCTTCTTGATTTATACCTCCGCAGCCTTTAGCATTGCGAAGAGCTCGGGAATTGTCTTATCCATCCCTTGCATATTATAGTTCATCAGGAAGCTTTTGTAGCTTGGTGGCAGTGATTGAAGAACTCTGTCAATGACACTATCATCAGGAAGATTAACTCCCAGTTGAGTCAAGTGGTTGTGGTACCCAGAAATTTTGAGTATATGTTCACTGACATAACTATTCTCCTGCATTTTGCAGCTGTAGAACTTATTGGAGACTTCATATCTCTTAATCCGGGCATTTGCTTGAAATATTAACTTCAACTCCTGGAACATCTCATATGCTCCATAACGATCAAAACGTCATTGAAGTCCCGGTTCTAAGCCGTAAAGCATGGCACACTGAACTATGGAGTAGTCATCAACACACGTCTGCCATGCATTCACAATGTGTGCAGTTGCTGGCACGGTTGGTACACCTAGCGGTGCTTCGAGAACATAATTCTTTTGTGCAGCAATGAGGATAATTCTCAAGTTACGGACCCAGTTAGTGTAGATGCTACCATCATCTTTGAACTTAGCTTTCTCTAGGAACACATTAAAATTCAAAGGAACAATAGCACGGGCCATTTATCTACAACAACATACGCATGCAAAATACTATCAGGTACTAAATTCATGATAAATTAAAGTTCAATTAATCATATTACTTAAGAACTCCCACTTAGATAGACATCCCTCTAGTCATCTAAATGATCACGTGATCCAAATCAACTAAACCATGTCCTATCATCACGTGAGATGGAGAAGTTTTCAATGGTGAACATCACTATGTTGATCATATCTACTATATGATTCACGCTCAACCTTTCGGCCTCAGTGTTCCGAGGCCATATCTGCATATGCTAGGCTCGTCAAGTTTAACCTGAGTATTATGCTTGTGCAAAACTGGCTTGCACCCGTTGTATGTGAACGTAGAGCTTATCACACCCGATCATCACGTGGTGTCTCAGCACGACGAACTATAGCAACGGTGCATACTCAGGGTGAACACTTATACCTTGAAATTTAGTGAGAGATTATCTTATAATGCTACCATTGTACTAAGCAAAATAAGATGCATAAAATATAAACATCACTTGTAATCAATGTAAGTGATATGATATGTCCATCATCATCTTGTACCTTCGATCTCCATCTCCAAAGCACCGTCATGATCACCATCGTCACCGGCTTGACACCTTGATCTCCATTGTAGCATCGTTGTCATCTCGCCAACTATTGCTTCTATGACTATCGCTACCGCCTAGTGATAAAGTAAAGAAATTACACGGCGATTGCATTTCATACAATAAAGCGACAACCATATGGCTCCTGCCAGTTCCCGATAACTATTACAAAACATGATCATCTCATACAACAATTTATATAATCACATCTTGACCATATCACATCACAACATGCCCTGCAAAAACAAGTTAGACGTCCTCTACTTTGTTGTTGCAAGTTTTACGTGGCTGCTACGGGCTTCCAGCAAGAACCGTTCTTACCTACGCATCAAAACCACAACGATTTTTCGTCAAGTGTGCTGTTTTAACCTTCGACAAGGGCCGAGCGTAGTCAAACTCAATTCAACTAAAGCTAGAGAAACAAATATCCACTAGCCACTTGTGTGCGAAGCACGTCAGTAGAACCAATCTCATGAACGTGGTCATGTAATGTCGGTCTGGGCCACTTCGTCCAACAATACCGTCAAATCAAAGTATGACATGCTGGTAAGTAGTATGACTATTATCGCCCACACCTCTTTGTGTTCTACTCGTGCATATAACATCTACGCATAGACCTGGCTCGGATGCCACTGTTGGGGAATGCAGCATTTCAAAAAATTTACCTGTGATCACGCAAGATCTATCTAGGAGATGCATAGCAATGAGAGGGGAGAGTGTGTCTATGTACCCTCGTAGACTGAAAGCGGAAGCGTTTAGTAACGCAGTTGATGTAGTCGAACGTCTTCGCGATCCAACCGATCCAAGTACCGAACGTACGGCACCTCCGCGATCTGCACACGTTCAGCTCGGTGACGTCCCTCGAACTCTTGATCCAGTTGAGGCCGAGGGAGAGTTTCGTCAGCATGATGGTGTGGTGACAGTGATGATGAAGTTACCGACGCAGGGCTTCGCCTAAGCACTACGACAATATGACCGAGGTGTAAAACTATCGAGGGGGGCACCGCACACGGCTAAAGATGTAACAACCACGATGCGGCTATATCTCCCACGTGTCGGAGCACGACCTAGAGGCATAACCGCATAGTAGGCATGTCGCAAGAGGGGTAATCTTTACACATCCCATGTACTGAATAAGAAAGATATAAAGAGTTGGCTTACAATCGCCACTTCACACAATACATAAATATAGCATTACATCATCCAGAATACAAACAAGGTCCGACTATGGAACCAAAATAAAGACAACCCCAAATGCATAAGATCCCCCATCGCCCCAACTGGGCTCCACCACTGATCGTCTGGAAAGGAAACATAGTAACGTCCTGAATGCTCATCGAACTCCCACTTGAGTTCGGTCGCATCCCTTGTAATGCCATCATCGGCACCTGCATCTGGTTTTGGAAGTAATCTATTCGCGATCAAGACTATTTAAGCTTATGGGTAGGAAAAGGTAGTGAGGTGGAGCTACAACAAGAACTAGCATATATGGTGGATACTTTACGCAAATGAGAGCGAGAAGAGAAGCAAAGCACGGTCGAGAAACTACAAAGATCAAGAAGTGATCCTAAAACTACTTACGTTCAAGCATAACACGAGACCGTGTTCTCTTCCCGGACTCCGCTGAAAAGAGACCATCACGGCTACACACGCTGTTGATTCATTTTAAGTAAGTTAAGTTTCAGGTTTTCTACAACCGTACGTTAACAAATTCCCATCTGCCCATAACCGCGGGCACGGCTTTCGAAAGTTCAAAACCCTGCAGGGGTGTCCCAACTTAGCCCATCACAAGCTCTCATGATCAATGAAGGATATTCCTTCTCCCAGGACGACCCGATCAGACTCGGAATTCCAGTTACAAGAAATTTCGACAATGGTAAAAGAAGACCAGCAAAGCCACCCGAATGTGCCGACCAATCCCGATAGGAGCTGCACATATCTCGTTCTCAGGGCACACCGGATGGGCAAGACGTCGGGTTGGCATAGACCCTGGTTGCCCAGGGGGCGCGGGACATCGCCCAGTTTGGACTAACACTTAGAGAAGCATTGGCCCGGGGGGGGGGGGTTAAAATAGAGTCCGCGAAACCCAAGGGAAAAAAGGCTAGGTGGGAAAATGGTAAAACCAAGGTTGGGCCTTGCTGGAGGAGTTTTATTCAAGGCGAACTGTCAAGGGGTTCCCATTATAACCCAACCGTGTAAGGAACGCAAAATCAAGGAACATAACACCGGTATGACGGAAACTAGGGCGCAAGAGTGGAACAAAACACCAGGCATAAGGCCGAGCCTTCCACCCTTTACCAATTATATTGGTGCATTAAAGTAAACAAGATATAATAATGATATCCCAACAATAATCATGTTCCAAATAAGGAACAAACTCCATCATCACCTGCAACTAACAATGCTATAAGAGGGGCTGAGCAAAGCGGTAACATAGCCAAACAACGGTTTGCTAGGACAAGGTGGGTTAGAGGTTTTACATGGCAATTTGGGAGGCATGATATAGCAAGTGGTAGGTATCGCGGCATAGCAAAAGAGCGAGCAACTAGCAAGCAAAGATAGTAGTGATTTCAAGGGTATGGTCATCTTGCCTGCAAAGTTCTCCGAGTTGACGTAAGCTTGATCCTCGTAAGCGTACTCAACGGGTTCCTCGATCACGAACTCGTCTCCCGGCTCTACCCAAGGCAAGAACACAAGCAAAAGAAACCACAATCAACCACAGTGCAATGCGCAAGCAACATGATGCAAAACATGGAATGATATGCGGGATGTTATATGCAATGCATATGCGAGCTCTGGAAGGAAAAGATTGAACCAGTCCTCAACTTGGCAAACCAAGTGCGCCGCTGGAAAGATGGGTTGATTTCGATTGAAATCGATATAAAGATCATCGGAATCGGATGCACGGTTTACAAATGGCAAGCAAAACAATAATGGCACAATCCTGCGATTAACAGCACGATGCCATCTAAAATGCAACAAGAAAATAAGCTACTGCACTCTAACATAGCAACCAAGCACATGGCAGTGATCTACTCAAGATGCTAGACAAAAGATGAACACTGAGCTATGGCTAAATCACACAAGAGCAGGTTCAAACAAGCATGGCAAAAGTGCAAAAGATATCAGTTTCACAGACATTATCAGGAAGCAATGTTTAGAGCAAGATACCAACATGCTACAGGATCAGATCATAGCAATACAAGGCATGCCATGAATCTACTCAAAGCATAAAACAAAAGTCCCTTACTGACCATAAGCCAAAAGGGAAAAGAAAATATGATGGCACCCATGTAAACATAGCAAGTTTCGTTAACAGATTCAGACTTAGCAGAAAACTGGACATGGCAAAAACAGTATTATGAAGGCATGTTTGCGAGCTTGATGCAGTCAACACCAGGCATTGCATGAAAAACTAAGCATACACCCAGCAAGAAGACATGATAAAGAAGCTAAACATGGCAAGAACAATCTCATAGCATGCATGGATCAACTACAACATCCTTGGCAAAATTGATTAACACGTAAACAATCTGCCAGGAACATTTTATAGCAAAAGTACAGCAAGATTGAGTCATGCTAGGTTACTCCATAAATGCAAACAAGGACATGGATGGATAGAGCATAACCATATGTAAAAATCATCCTTACTGTACATGCTCAAAAGAGGCATGGATCACTCTGTGGCAACATGAACACATGGCATAAAAATAACAGCAGGGAAATGACTTAGTGAAATTCTAAGTCCCTGAAATCAGCA
The DNA here is from genome assembly GCF_003073215.2 of Triticum urartu. NCBI lineage: Eukaryota > Viridiplantae > Streptophyta > Magnoliopsida > Poales > Poaceae > Triticum > Triticum urartu. The sequence continues at coordinate 241,914,650 of NC_053028.1, read as the reverse complement.
ATATTACGAGAGCTACTTTGCATGTGCTAGTCACCACATTGATCACAAAAATAAATGGCATACACCCCTATAAAGATGGCATGGCATAGCCAAAAACACATGTAGAGCTCATGCTCATAGGAGGCACACAATAATCATGGCAAAAATAACAAATGTTCATAAACTGATAAGAATCAGGAACTAACATTTTATAGCACTCTTGCAACAGTCATTTGGGCATCAAGACGGACTCAAACAAGCATGGTGCAATGGAACAAAATGAAGAGGACATCCTAACGAACATTTTGATATATGGCATGCCCAAAACAGAGCAAAGGAAGCGGAGTTATGATGCGATGAACAGGACTAAAAATAATTGCAGAAAAGGGGACTTAGTGGAAAAAATGGACCTCGGGATCTAGCGTTTCACTGTAGCAACAGATCGAGGATCGACGGATCTTGCCGGAGGAGACAACGCGGCGGCCGGAGTTGGAGAGGGGTATGCTCGCCGGAGAGGGACTTGCCGGCACTGGAGCTCGCGGGCGGCGGAGTGCGGCGCGGCAACCGGAGCGGCGTTGGGCGAGGCAAGAAGCGGCTGTGAGTCGGGACCGGAGCACGAGCGTGAGCTGCGACGGCGCTGCTTAGGGTCGGGGCGGTGAAGCCGCACGGCGGCGCGGGCGGTGAGGAGGCTTGGTGGGCGGAAGAGCGCGCGGCGGCCTCGGTTGGGGCGCGTACCGCGGGCTGCGCGACGGTAAGGGCCCGAGGCCGAATCTGGGCCCGCCCAGGCGGCACACGGGTGGCGGGCGGCGGGGACATGGGCGGCGCGGGAGTTGGCTTGATAGCAGGCGGGGCGCGACGCGTCCGGTCCGATCATTCGGACGTGCTTCCTCGGCGGCCGTGAGGAAGAAAGAGGCTAGGGTTGGACCGAAAAAGTTCGGCGGAGCGTTATGATGCACATATTGATAGGTAGAGGGAGCTAGGAGATTCCAAATGAGGTGCGGTTTTCAGCCACGTGATCATGATCGAATGGCCGAGAGAATGGAGGGGGTTTGGATGGGTTTTCGGCCACTTTGAAGGGGTGTTGGGCTGCAACACACACGATGCCTTTACAGTTCCTCGGTAAACCGTTGGGATATCAAACGGACTCCAAATGGCACGAAACATGACAGCGGTCTACCGGTAGTGTAACCTAAGGCTGCTTGGAAAATTTGGTCCAATCCCGAGAACATTTAACACCCGCACACGAAAAGAGGAAAAAGGGGCTCCGGAGGACATAGAGTGCCGGATCGCAAAAACAGACAACGGGGGAAAATGCTCGGATGATGAGATGAACACGTATGCAAATGCGATGCACATGATGACATGATATGAGATGCATGACATGGAAAAAATGCAAAACGAATACAAAACCCAACCACGAGGGAATATCATAACTTAGAGCCGAAAATGGCAAGAGTTGGAATACAAATATGGCAAGTTACATACGGGGCGTTACAACACTCCACCACTACGAAAGGATCTCGTCCCGAGATCTAGGACTGAAAAACTCCGGATATTCGGAACGGAGGTGGTCCTCGCGTTCCCAGGTGGCTTCTCGGTCGGAATGATGTGACCACTTCACTTTCAGGAATTTGATAGACTTGTTGCGAGTCTTGCGCTCAGTTTCTTCAAGAATAGCAACGGGATGCTCATGATAAGACAGGTCTTCTTGGAGATCAATCTCTTCGAAGTTGATGGTGCGGTCAGGAGTCTTGAAACACTTGCGAAGCTGAGACACGTGAAACACGTCGTGCACATTTGCAAAGTTGGATGGAAGCTCAAGTTGATAGGCGAGTCGCCTCTTTTGCCAATGATCTTGAAAGGACCCACGTATCTAGGGGCAAGCTTCCCTTTGATACCGAAGCGACGAGTACCTTTCATTGGAGAGACGCGGAGGTAGACATGGTCTCCGATCTCGAAAGCCAAGTCACGATGCTTGCTATCATAGTAACTCTTCTGGCGCGATTGCGCGGCTTTGAGATTTTCACGAATGACTTTGCACATTTCTTCAGCCTCTGTGATCAAGTCATTGCCAAGAAGTTGGCGTTCACCAGTCTCTGACCAGTTAAGAGGAGTACGACACTTTCTGCCATAGAGAATCTCGAATGGGGCCTTGCCCGAACTCGCTTGGAAGCTGTTGTTGTAGGAGAACTCGGCATATGGAAGACAATCTTCCCACTTCATACCGAAAGAAAATGACACAAGCCCTGAGCATATCTTCAAGAATTTGATTTACTCGCTCGACTTGGCCACGTTTGAGGATGAAAGGTTGTGCTGAAGCGAATGTTGGTGCCCATGGCCTTTGGAAGGATTCCCAGAATTTAAGGTAAAAGATGCTTCCACGATCTGAAGATATCAACTGCGGAATGCCATGCAAGGAGACAATCCTGGAGGTATATAGCTCTGCCAACTGAGCTGCTGTGATAGATTCTTTGATAGGAAGAAAATGAGCCACTTTAGTAAGTTTGTCGATGACAACAAAGATAGCATCATTTCCATGCTTGGACTTGGGAAATCCAGTCATGAAGTCCATCTCAATATGGTCAAACTTCCATTCTGGAATGGCAAGAGGTTGGAGGAGACCCAACTGGCCGTTGGTGTTCTGCTTTCACTCTTTTGTAGACATCACATTCATTCACGAACTGAGCAATCTCTCGCTTCATTCGAGTCCACCAATACGACTGCTTGAGGTCATGGTACATCTTTGTACTTCCAGGATGAATAGATAGAAGGGAATTGTGAGCCTCGTTCATAATGACTTTACGAAGGTCACCCTTAGGAACCACAATTCGATCCTCGAAGATAGAGTATCTTTGTCATCAAGGCGATAGCACTTGTACTTGGGTTGGCTCTTGGCAATCCCAATCTTCACCTTCTTCACCATGGCATCAAGAAGTTGAGCCTCACGAATCTGATCTTCCAAAGTAGGAGAGACTTGGAGGTTGGCAAGGAATCCTTGAGGAACAACTTGGAGATTAAGTTTGCGGAAAGCTTCACAAAGATCCGATTGGAAGGGCTTGAGAATCAAACTGTTGCAGTAAGCCTTCCTGCTCAAAGCGTCTGCAATGACATTGGCCTTGCCTGGAGTATATTCAATACTGGATTATACTCTTGAATCATTTCGACCCAACGAGTCTGCCTGCGGTTGAGGTTGGGATGAGTGAAGATTTACTTGAGGCTCTTATGATTAGTGAAGATGTCCACTTTCCTTCCCAACACAGAGATGTCTCCATGTTAAAAGAGCATGGACAACTCCGCCAACTCGAGGTCATGAGTGGGGTAGTTCTTTTCGTTGGGCTTCAACTGGCGAGAGGTATAGGCCACAACTTTCTTCTCTTGCATTAAAACAGCACCGAGACCTTGAAGGGAAGCATCACAGAAAACCTCGAGAATGGTTCGAGTCATCAGGAGGAGTTAGAACTGGAGCTATGGACTAACTTCTCTTGAGGTGTTTGAAAGCGATGTCACATTCAGCGTCTAGACATACTTCACATGCTTCTTGAGAGGTTGGAAAGAGGCTTCGCGATCTTAGAGAAATTCTCAACGAATCTTCGACAATAGCTTGCAAGCCCAGAAACTGCGGAAGCTGCTTCACATTCTGAGGTGGTTCCCAATCCACAATTGCGAGACACCATCTCAGGATTAACAGCTATGCCCTTGGCTGAGATGAGTATGCCCAAGGTAGAGAACCTCATCGAGCCAAACTTGCACTTTGGAAACTTCGCATAGAATTGATGTTCTCTGAGTTTGTCCAGCACCAATCTCAATATAGCGACCCGACCTCAGACGGTCAAGTCTCTGTGCTTAAGTGTCATACCTGGATCGGTATGCTGACACACATAGTACTCGAGGATTTATAACAGAGGTAAATCACATGTATAAAATAACGTAAATACTACTACCTCAATCCAAATAGCGGAAGTAACAAAGGTTGTGGATTCCCATCAACACCAACGGCAAAGTTGAGTGTAGAAATCGTAACCCTAACGTATCACTTACTCGTCGTAAGAATCCTGCAACATGAGCCGTCCCAGCCACAAAGCGTCAGTACATTGAATGTACTGGCAAATTCACACCAGAGGATAATGATGAATAATGGCTATCACTACATGCATATATGGCTGGTGGAAAAGCTCTATGATTATAGTTTTTGCGAAAAGCCAAATTTTCCCTACTGCAAAGGAATATATTTTATTTAACTACAAAGTTGGTTGAAAATATGAGAAGGTTTTCCTCCAACTCAATCCCAAAATAATAATCATTAACCCAACAAATTATTTAAGTACCGTGATGAGATCAATAGGATAATCCAAGTACCAGAGACTCAAGATTGTCCATAACCGGGGACACGGCTAGTCATGATTAGTTTGTACACTCTGCAGAGGTTTGCGCACTTTTCCCCACAAGACTCGATCGCCTCCATTGGATTTCTCGCACTACATGGTGTTTGAGAAACGGATGACCGAGGCACAGTCTTTTAGAAACATTAACTCTCTACTCCGGGCAGACCATACCAAACCTACAACCCTCTACCTGTTGATCCACCTCTTCAAGAGCTTCACGTAACTTACTCAACTATGCTAGAGCCCATAATAGCTTGTGGCTGCACACGGAAGTTTCTAGCATGAATAGTCTTATGACCCCTTTGAGCCTGGGTGGCGGTCCATAGGAAGATCACATGGGTACTACGGGATTTCCAAAAAATACAGGCAACAATGGGTACTCCAGGTGCCTCAATCCACCCAGATGTGTATTTAAGTTGCCACCTTAAGTTGAACCATTAATTAACAATCTCACATCTGTCATGGATTTCACTCACCCAAACCACATCTACGAGCATAGCATAGCAATATAAGCAATTCGTATAAGTAACTCCCAAGGGTTTGAATGTAACAGGGCAATAGGTTCTACCTCATCAGCTACTTCCCAACCCACATGTTAATGACATCCTAACCATGCAATGTTTGAAGATTGGAACTAATGCATAAAAACTGGGTGATAAAGGGGTATGATCAAAGTGTGAACTTGCCTGTACTGTTGATGAAGATGATTCGCACTAAAAACTCTTGATAGTTCTACTCGTCATACTCCGTTCAATCTATCGTGAGCAAGCAGTAGTAGCCACACATAAGCAATCACTCAGAAGATCGGGAAGAATGAAGAAAATAGTTCGGAAAACATCAAAACCAAGAAAATAACTCTTGCAACATAAAACAATTTCTAACAGTACGAAAATTATGTGAATTTTTCCTTATCAGAAAGTTTAGGTCAAGAGCTCCGATTTGCAAAAAGAATCAACTAAATCGGAGTTACGAAACTCAAGTTATGTTCAAAAGAAGTTTGAATATGAATGTAAACAAATTTCGAAATTTGAAAATTTCAAACAGTTGATGTGATAGGTTCACTGGATAGGTGAAAACAAGACGAAGCTATAGGCGCTGGTTGCATCTAATTTGGATAAACGAGTGAAAAGTTATGGCTATTTGAAAAATCAGGGCCAAGCTGTTTTACGAAAGAAAAATAACTATGGTTAAGGTCTAAAGTACAAATACATAGACTAATTTATAATCTAATTATTCTATCATATTAGTCTAAAAATAATAAACTATGGAAGTATAAGAAGAAAAAAAACAAAGAAAGATACTTTTATAAGACAGAGAAATGATGACTTTGAAGAGAAGAGACATTTCAATATCCTCGT
>NC_053028.1:241878884-241907931 GCF_003073215.2 Triticum urartu | reverse complement strand
GATGCGCCAAAGAGGCTCACCGCCGATGAGTTGCAAGTGGAATTAGAGAAGGTCAGGCATATTACACCAGGAAACCATCTTGGTAATGGTAGCGGGAAAAGGAAGCGTGGCAGGGTAGAAGAGAGATTATTGTTTACCCGCAGGTCCACTTTGTGGGACTTGGAGTATTGGAAAGATTTGGATCTGCGGCATAATCTTGATGTGATGCACATCGAGAAAAATATATGTGACAGCATTATTGGCACACTTCTTAATATTGAAGGCAAGATGAAAGATACCTTAAAATCTAGGATTGATTTGACACACCTGGGTATCAGAAAGGATTTGGAGGTGCAAGATGAAGGTAAACCACGGGATATGGCACCAGATGTGTACGTCTTGGACAAGGTAACACTACAAAAAAATACACTTCCGTGATGATACGTGTTTGTCACAGTAGGTCGCTTTTTTTGTCATGCATGTACATCCATGACAAATTTATGACAGAATCAAGATAGTCATACCTGTGCTGTCGTAGAAGTGTTCCATGACATTACCAAAATTATCATCACTGAAGTGTCCACTTCCATGACGATATATCGCGCGTCACAGAAGTGCTTTCGTCAAGGGTGACCGACACGTGGCATCCACCGTAACGGAACGCCGTTAAGCTATCGGGTCGGGTTTTGGATCCGATAACCCGTTAACAGCCCCGGCCAATGGGGATTTTCCATGTGTAAAATCATCATTGGCTAGAGGAAACACGTGTCGGCTCATTGTTGGGACAGATGTCATCCACTCACTAGACAGAAGGCGCCTATGATACGTCGACACATGGCACGGCCCAATAGTGGCCCATTCCTGTGAAAAGGCCGGCCCATTTGACTTGGTCAAAAGCTGGCGGGCCAGCCCATGAAAAGCCTGTAACGGCCTGTTCGCATATAGCCCATTTACAGCCCGCTAATCCAAGGCCCGTTACGCCCTATCCGAATTAGGCCCGGTAGCGTCATCTGGGCCGTCCAATATGATTCCAGCCCGTTTTCACTTCTGGCCCATGTATAGCCCATGATGTCTTTCGGCCCATATGAGGCCCTTTGTAACTCTTTACCCATTAGCGGCCCGTGCTAAAACTGGCCCGTAATGAACAGTGTATTACTTTACACCCATTAACGGCCCGTGGTGAAACTGGCCCGTAATGAACAGTGTATCACTTTATACCCATTAACGGCCCGTTATTCCATTGGGCCGTTTCCGACCCAAGTTAACTTTCGGCCTTCTAAGGGCCCATTTATTCTTGGGCTCATTTGCAGCATTCGGTTACTTACGGCCCGTTACTATCATTTTCTGTTTGTGGGCCAAATTCAGCCCGTCGTTACGGTCGGCCCATTTGCGGACCGTTAGTCTGTTGGGCCATTTTCATAGCATCACCAAATATGGCCTATTAACGGCCCGTTATGGTCAGCCCATAAAACGTACGATTTCCATTAAAGGCCCATCTACGGCCCATTAAAGGCACGTACAAGACCCATAAATGAGCCGGCGGCCCATGGATCCTACGAGACGTACAAGGCCCATGGATCCTACGAGACGTAGAAGGCCCATGGATCCTACGAGACGTAGAAGGCCCATGGATCCTACGAGACGTAGAAGGCCCATGGATCCGACGGCCCGTGAAGGGCCATGGTCGGGCGAATTGGCCCCCGTTTGAATGATATAGCATATTCAAAGAATTATCCTACTCAATACTATCACCTCTAAAAAGCCTACACTATTACAACAAAGAGATCAAGGCATAGAAAGGTAGAATAATCCTACACTATACAATAAAGAAATTACAGCCAATTATACCCACTGGGCATTATGGTTCGGCACAGGTGATAATAAAGCATACACAAACAGCAAATTACATACACTGGGCAAATACAGCTCATACATCATGGACGCGCATCAACTTAACTCCAATTGAACTATAATCTCTTCAGAAAATAGGATTGGCCGGATTCAGATAGCACAAATTACAGTCTGCAAAATCTCCCATTCCTTCATGGTTACCTCAGTGTCTTGTTTCATTTTTTTGACTCCTGCATCTAATACCTGCATGTCCAGTCTCAACTTGTTGATTATACATTGACAATCATGTACACGTTGTCTTGCCACCTCTAGTTGATGCTCGAGAACATCAACACATTCCAATTCCAATCCATAATCATTCGGTAACGGCCATGCCGCACTGCTCGCAGATCATTGTGTTGATGTCACTTCATCCTGAAATGTTTCTGTAAGTACACATGACTAGGGCAAAAATATAGTTACAACAGTGAAGCGAACAAGACACTATTTTGTACTACATGGCAAAACAGGACTAACAATAATGTTACACGTCACTTCCAAAAAAAATGTTACACGTCATGAAGCATAAGTAGGTGATATTTTAAAAATTATAAAAAAGATAGTCTGTGCAGCCTACATACAGAAATCCCTCTTAGCTCACCAGAGGAGCATGATGTTGGGGCCCAATCGAAAACACAGACAAGTTACAAATTTAGACAACACGTTGCGTATAAGTAAGCAAGCAGTTGGCCATTCTGTGCCTCAATTAAAGTCTTAGGGAGGATAATGAACAGCAGAGGGTTTCATACAAACATACTACAGCAGACAAAACTATGCAATCATTAGCATAGTATAAACTAGATTGTGAGCCTCATGCAATAATAGTTGGTTAATAGACTTCAAAGCTCCAGGCACACTTCGGCAGAGTAATTAAATGGTAAGGCCTTTAATTATGTCAACTAATAGTGATACAAGTATCGAACATCAAGCATGATTATTTGGGCATCTCATTAACTGAGGACAAATAAAGCAATTGAAAAGAGAAATTTAACTATGCCTGAAACAAATAAGGAATTGAACTGTTGAGTTTCATATAGTGACTTACCTTAGCAGGTTGAAGAGGCTCAGCGCAGCTCCTACTTCTCTTGCAAGGCTCCTTCCTAACATCTTGTACTTGGAAATCATCAATCTTATCTTCATTGGGACCCCCCTCTGCAAGGTGACACAAACTAGTTACTCGTCTCCTTGGAAGATAAATATGCATACTTTCCAGTCTGTGAACACAAAAGGAATGAGATTATAACAAAACAACACCACATAATGAAACATGCCGCATCTCTTGCACTTGCACACAATGAAATGAGCATTTACTATGTCTGCACTATGTAAAAACTAGGCATACCTTCGAACTGGATCTCCAGGTACTCTTGGAGAGCCTACTGTAGTGTACAACCAAACCTTTATGTCACCTATGAGTTAGACAAGGCCCCACTACAGCAGCCCTTAGTGTTTAAATCGTTGACAAGCTCTGTTAGAGTGTTATGTCAAGAACAACAAGTAATCAAAGCAAACAGTCCTAGTATGGCTGGCTGATGCAAACAAGCAATTGAACAGATGTGTGAGCAAATCTTACATATCAAGAAAAGAAGCAAAGAAGGAGGCTTAAAGACCATCACTTGACTGACCAGATTTAAGGGGCATTTAAACATCATGTGCAACGTATGAACTAACATAAACATTGCATATTCCAGATTCTACAATGGAATGCACATGTATTAGGTTATGCCATGTATGATGATGCCTAAATGTACAGATAGCAGGCAGGAGTGATTCATCATTGCACGCACAATTGAATTGCAGGTTAAGGGCCAGTTCGATTCCGCCTTTTCAGGGCATATTGTCAAAATAAGCCATAAAAGATGTAAAGAAGTCATTTTTGAGTTATGGGCTTGGGCTTAACTAATTTCGCTTTGGAGGGTGTTTCGGGTAGAACCTCACTAAAAATTGAAGGGAAGGGGAATAGTGAAATGACTCTGTTGTCTGCCTATATTACACTCAAAATGCAACTGCTGACGCCCGTGTCACACCTGACCCTCAAGTAAAAACAAACACGCAAGCATTCATTGCCCTGCCCGCTTGCATCTCCTCTCCCCTTTCCCTCTACCTCGATCCCCTGCCTGCAGCACTAGGGTTCCTCCAGCGAGCCGTCGCCACTGGTCCCATCTGGCCTGGTCCTCGACGATGCTATGTCCAGCTAGGCTACATGCGGCGGGTAGGGGCAAATCTCCCTGGCTTCTCCTCCCTCTGGCGCCGCCCCTCATTCTCATGGTCTCCAGCAGCTGCTCCACTGTGGTTCGTCCAACGCACTACTCCGGCGGGCGCTGCACAACTACGGCTGATGCCACACTGCGGCAGAAGGCACCTTATTCCCCCTCCCCTCCTCCCAGGCCATGGCCTTGAGGTGCTGTTGAAGGATGAGCTCATCCAACAAGGTGAGGATCTCCTTCTGATTTTTTGCCAAATTTTCATTCTGATCCACTATACGATGAATTGCTATGAGCTGCTTCTGCTGCTGCTATATGATGCATTGCTATGAGCTGCTCCTGCTGCTATATGATGAATTGCTATGAGCTGTGCTGCTGTATGATGAGTTGCTATGAGCTGCTGCTGCTATATGATGAATTGCTATGAGCTGCTGCTGCTATATGATGAGTTGCTACAAGCTGCTCCTGCTGCTGCTATATGATGAGTTGCTACAAGCTGCTCCTGCTGCTGCTATATGATGAATTGCTATGAGCTGCTCCTGCTGCTGCTATATGATGAATTGCTATGAGCTGCTCCTGCTGCTGCTATATGATGAATTGCTATGAGCTGCTGCTGGTATATGATGAATTGCAGACTGCTGCTGCTGTATGATGAGTTGCTATGAGCTGCTGGCTGCTATATGATGCTTTCAGGTGGTGCTGCTATACGATAATAACCAGCCACTTGGACCATCGAATTTCAATAAATAATTGTTCTTCATTTAAATGTGGGTCATGCGTTCTTCGTTTAAATTAGGCAATGGGATCTCTATGGAAAACATTGACCAAAGTAGATTGTGCCAAGTAGATGGTATCTTTGTATTTGCATTTTGAGCAAATAGTGATGGTCTGTTTTCCTATCATATTAATTACTGCACTGGGTTCAATTTGTGATGTTTGCAAGTCAAATTAATTTCCATATGGGCAGCAAAATGAAAAAAATATAATGCAATCTAGACTTTCCACTGATCATACCAAAGATAAGCTGAAAACGCAATGAAAAGAACTGGTTGGCTTATTACATGGAGCTTATATTCACAGGTGCTTATTTTCTTAGGATAACTCGTAATAACTGTCCCTAAGAAACTTGGCTAATAGAACTGGCATACAAATAACATGTCACGATGATTGCAATGGAGGAGTGACGTACCATGGCACACTGTATAGGCTCACCGCTGCCTCTCCTTTTTTTGCGATGTTCCATGAAATTGCCACATACATCTTGTACTTTTTCATTGTGTAACCCTATCTGCAAGTTGACACGGCTAATTTCAGACATCTCTACATGATACTACATTGCATATCCCTTGCGCATATTTAAACCACCAATTAACGATTGTGTGCGTACCATAAACTAGCCATGACTCTGTATGCTGGACTAGCAGGCACTCTAAGGGAGCCTAATGTAGTGCACTGGAATTCCTACATGCCACCTACGATTTTGTGTAATGTACTGCCCCTGTTCCTAAATATATGTCTTTGTAGAGATTCCAGTATGGACCACATACAGATGTATATAGATGCATTTTCGAGTGTAGATTCACTCATTTTGCTCCGTATGTAGCCTATAGTGGAATCTCTAGAAAGACTTATATTTAGGAACGGAGGTACGAGGTAGTATCATGTATGACATCTACATATCTAATTTAGCAGCCAGTAGTAGAAATCATTGTCTGCACAAAGGGATTACTGGTCGAAAATCCTAGCAAAGCACGCTGGCAGGCACAGAACAATACAAGAGAGAGAGACGCGCTTACAAGATCATAGCAATGCCTCAGTCCAGGATCTTGGTTGGCCAAGCTGTTAGATCCAGAAGAAACATCGTCCTTGTAGTTTTTGCCAGCTGCATAACAGGTAACAGCGACCGGTTAGTATATTTGAAGTACATCGGGCAGGTGATGCTGGACGGGTTTAAAGGTGACAAGTACCTAGGCCGTGGCGGGTGCTTGGCATCTCTCCAGACTGTGGGAATCAGGTTAGAAATCGAGGGTGATGACGCTGCGCTGGCTGTCGGGGTCCGGTAAGGAGATCTAGAACCGTCGAGTAGGGTGTTTGTGGAGCGGCTCCGGTAGGGTGGACTACGGTGTGGGCGAAGCGGATCTATGGTCGTGGACGAGGGCGTAGGTGAAGCTGCTCCGGTGGTTGGGTTAAGGATGGTGTCGACGATGCGGATCTGCGGCCGTGGACGGGGCGTCAGAAGCTGCTCCGGTGGTTGGGTTAAGGGTGGTGTCGACGATGCGGATCTGCGGCCGTGGATGGGGCGTCAGAAGCTGCTCCGGTAGGTTGGATGAGGGTGCGAGGAAGCGGATCTGAGGCCGTGGACTTGTGAGTTGGCAAAGCGGCCCCGGTAGGGTTGAGAATGGTATAGGCGAAGCTACTCCGGTAGGGTTGAGGAAGGTGTCGGCGAAGCGGCTCCGGTAGGGTTGAGGAAGGTGTCGGCGAAGAGGATCAGAGGCCGTCGACGGGGGCGTCGGTGGGGCGGCTCCGGGGGGTGTGGACGAAGCGTCTCCGGTGGGGAGTACGAATGAGCCGCTTAGATGCGCGGCGGTTGACGAGAGTACCGGCGAAGCAGATCCGGCGCCGTGGACAAGGCCGGCACTGAATGGGCTGTGGTACAGTGGTGGATGAGCAGTCTACTTGTTTCTAGGGGAGGTGGGAGGGGTAGATGCGGCCGCAGAAGCAGATCCGGCGAGGTGGACGCCGCTGGCAGTGAATGGGCTATGGTACGCCGGTGGATGAGCAGTCTAGGGTTTCGAGAGGGGAGGGGAGAAAGGGCGATGAAGTACGGACGGCGTGATGTAAGATGCTCTGGTGCTGTGGAGTTAGTCGTTTTTGCGGGAGGGGGAGAGGAAATGGGGGTGCCGTGTAGTGGGGGAACCGGAAGTTACCAAAGCAGCCCCGACCTATCATGTAGATGAGGGCGGTATTGTAACTGTTGGTCTCCGTGCACCAAGGACAAAAGGGGGATTTCGCATGCTAAAGACTAAGGTGGCGGAAATTTTAGAAGGAGGCGGGAGATTTTGCCGCCCGCGGGATCGTTCGTATCCAGTTTCAACTAATTTTGGACCGTGCTAGCGGGAAGGTCATGCTAGACTGTGTACACGGGGCACGCGTCAGCAGTTAATAACTGGTGTGAAGTCCACCCCAGAAAAAAGACAATAACTCGGGATGATGCGCCGATAACTTGGACGTTCACACGGGCGCGGCCAATCGTACGGGTGTAGTGGCGCGTTCACAAAAAAGGGATCAAACGCTCAGCCTATGTATTTCTCGTGTAAATAGATAATTTAGTGCCATTGGTTATTTACTTTAAACATAATGCATTGACGTGTTAGTGTAGAGGCGCACAAAAAGAAATGGATATTGTAGTCAGCTACTTAAAAGTGTTACCTCATATGATTACATAGCCTCCATTTCATAAATTGCGTACCCGTTGAATTCATATATGAATATTACATATATTACTTCAAAATAGAAACTTAAATCATCCAAGACTAATGAATTTGAATGCAAGAGTAACAATGGTGCATGTTCATGATAGCTACATTGGTTGTTTGAAGAAACATCACTGTAACTTTGGCATGCACAACTAAAAAGGCTTATTTAAATAGAAAAAATGTGATATGTGAGTGTCCAATCTTTATAGCGTTGAATCGATATTGTACCTTTGGCCACGATACGAAGTAGATATTGACTTATGTTCAAGCGATGCACGTCCACGATCGCTAGATAGTGATACGTGAATGAATTGTGCAATCTCTCTCACACGCATACATATCTCATTTCCCTGTGGGCATCGGAATCACACACGCGCACTTCGTGTATTTCTCTCCCTCCGTCAGGGTTAAATTCGTCTTTCTACCCCGTCCTACAAGTCTCTCACACAGAAACACACACGCTCTCTATGTCTAACACGCCCACCCCTTTAATTCCGCCCACCCACAGCCACTAATGTCTCTCACACATATGCTATCTACCTATCCCTTAATATAGCTAGATATGTGTCACACAAACTTCTTCTCCCTACTAGCAAGATGCCCATGCGTTGCACGGAACATCAAGATGCATTTGTATGAGAAGTTTATCTTGTGGGAGAAAAGGATGAACGAGGGAATGCCTTATTTGCAAATGCGGAGAGGGGTGTGGGTATCTTTTTGCAAAATTGCCATAGTTTCCTTCCTGTCCGTCGGATATAAATTGGATGGCCTATATTGCAGGATGGCAGGAACACCATCATCACCAACTCTGTTTTTATAAGAGTAGAGATATGTGAGTGTCACTGCCCCCCCACACCCACACTTCCCAACACCGAAGGAGTAGGGTGACACCTCGATCTTGATACTAATCTATCGACTGGCTTCTCTCTCAAACATACACACACACACACTACCCGGCACCGAAGGAGTAGGGTGGCACATCGATCTTGATAATAATCTATCTACTCCTCTTTCAAACACACACACACACACACTAGTTGTGCCTCTGTGCCTACCGCGCACACTCTCGATACGTCTTTCTCTCCCTCCCCCCAAACAATGACAGCAGAAGGGTGACAACTCGATCTGATCATAATCTGTCAATTGGTTTCTCTCTCAAACATTGTGTCTCGGTGCCTCGCTCGGTAGCCCCCTCGATATGTAGACTTCTCGCGCGCGCACAGCTGTAGTGACGATGACGCTGAACCCAGTGTGCCTTGTTTTTACCGGCCTCATGTGATAGTTTTCACCCTGTTTTCTGTTAATTAACAAGGCAACCTTTTCTTTGTTACTACTAGTGAATCTGAAATCATTCGGGGCAGACATAAAATATATCACTTCAACCCAATTATCGCAGCAACTATTTTAAAAGAAATAAGCTAGCTGCCCGTGCGTTGCACGGAACATCAAGATGCATTTGTATGAGTAGTTTATCTTGTGAGAGAAAAGGTTGAACGAGGGAAGGCCTTATTTGCGAACGTGGAGAGACGTGTGGGTATATTTTTGCAAAATTGCCATAGTTTCTTTCCTATCCGTTAGATATAAATCCGACGGCCTATATTGCAGGATGGCACGCACACCATCATCACCAACTCTGTTTTCTACTCCCTCCGTCCGAAAATACTTGTCATCAAAATGGATAAAAAGAGATGTATCTAAAACTAAAATACGTCTAGATACATTTCCTTTTATCCATTTTGATGACAAGTATTTCCGGACGGAGGGAGTATTTGTCTTTTTAGAGATTTCAACAAGTGACTATGACCGGACCTTACCAACATACTCAAAAAAGTAGTCCATAATTTTGATGTTACCCTCTTTTCTTGGCGGTGCAGTGCCATCTGGATACCTCATAAATAAATAAAGTACTACATGATACTAATATATGATACATGGCGCAGGAGTACTAAGTATTATTAATACAGTTTTGCTAGAACTCATCTAGATGAGATATAATTTGGTCTCATTCATCTTTTATAGCCATTGGATGTGATGCTATATAAGATGCGTGTGTGCTGACGTGGGTTGTATTTGTTCTTGTGCAACGAACTGACCACTGCATGTCATGTTTGATAGTCTCAAGTCATTAAAAGCATACAAGCCCCACATCTCTTCTTGGTTGATTCCTCTATTTATGTCAAAAAATAAGAAACAACGTGAGAGTTAATGCACCACGCCTATGTGTTTACTATTTGGTTTTCGTAAGATGACTTAATACTCACCTAGACGGAGGGAGTATTCGATTTGACAGCGGGCGGCGCAGTTCCCGATATGGCTTTAATGCAGACGAGGGAGGGAGTAGCGGTTCCCGATATGTTGAACGGCCAATGCATCCTCTTCAATTAATGCATGAGGGAAGTAATGGGAGGAGGTCCGGGAAAAGAGGCTGCACGATGTGAATGCAACGCAGTTTGCCCTCATTGCCCTCATATAAAGGCGCCCCTCCATTCCAATGCATCTACCACATCGTACGCACCTAAGCATTTGCCTAAGCACCTACACTAAGCGCAAAAGAGCTCACTCCAGACCCATGGCGGCGATGCTCGTGAGCGGCCAGCGGCTGCGCCAGATGGTCCACGACGCCGGCCTGCGGCATGGCGCCGAGGATCGTCTCCAGACGGTGTTGGAGACCGGCTGGTGGATGGCCGCCTTCGACGCCAACTATGACTCTCAGTTGGACCAGATGATCGTTGCCACCAGCAACAAGTTCACCGTCCTCAAGAAGCTCGCGGACGACATCGCCGTACTCCTCCAGCCCGCGCCGGGCTCCTCATTGCCTGCCACCCTAATCGGCCTCCATGGCCGGAACCTCTTTCAAGCACTGGTGGCCCTGCGACTGCCCGCCGACGCCACGAAGAATGTCCACCTGGAGGTCGCGCTCGCCGCGAGGCGCCTCGCCCTGCAAGAATTCGTCGACCTACACATCCACATGTACGAGGAAATCGTGTACATAGGTATCTACAAGGCCAGTGAGGACGCTACGACGTTGGCCTTCCTCAACCGGCTGGAAGCCTTGGATGCCTTTGCTGAGAAGCACCTCGACCTCGCCACAAAAGCCGCCGCTCCTTAGCCGCCGGTCGGTGGCCCGGCGCACTAAGTTGAGGAGGAGGAGGTCGTACGTTCGTGGATCCATCTTTCTTCTTGCCTTCTGTAACCACCACTGCGATCGCATCATCGTGGCCTTAATTCTTATTGTGCTGTTGCATTCTCGTTCCAGTCAATACCGACATGTGCGATCCCTTTGCTTAATTATATGCATCACTGTAACTAGTACTCCATCCGTCAATTTATAAGTTGTGCTTACCTTTTCCATCAACTTCGTGCAACGCGCGGGCATCTTGCTAGAAACACTAGAATATGTCTATATAATCCGTATGTGATAGTCCATTTGAAATCTCAAAAAAGACAAATATTTAGGTACGGAGGGAGTAATATATTAGGAGTATATCAAAACAATAGTGATTTCTTTCAAGTTTGTGAACAAATACTACTATTCTACTACTTTGGATCCGTCGCAACGCACGAGCGCATTGCTGGTAAAAGGAAAAGGCCTGCCGCGTTCGCGTCGCACCCCCACACGCCCGGGAATCGGGAGTACAACACGGCCCATCCGGCACGACACATAGCTTAGGGAAGGCGTGTTGCCTAGCATTTTCACTTTCATGTGGGACCGCCGTTGAGCAAACCGACACCCCGCCCGCCGCCGGGTTGGAAAAAGAAACGAGGGGAAGATCTAGCTGTAGCACGGAAGCCAAGAAATTTGGTGTCAGACGGGGCTCGTTGATAGAGTAGGAGCATTCCGTACTAGTACTACTCCTACTAGTACCAAGTTTGTACTCCTAATACTATATTACTAGTACTACCACTATACAACTAGTAGGTACGTGCACGGCACAACATCGTAGGAACAAAAAACGGAAGATCTTGTTTTGGGTGATTTATCTTTTTTTCAATCAACGTAGTATGAATAATATGATGTGGGGGGCACCCATGAAGCTTATGTGGCTTGGTTGCATGGCTACGGAAGGTTAGAGAAAAATAAATAGATAATGTGTTTAGAGTGCACTCCACTAAATAGATATATATACTTTGGATCCATTGCAACGGACCGGCACATCTATATCTATACCCCCTATATAGTGTGTGAAAAACTTTGAAAGTTGGTCGTTGGATGAAGCCAATCCGACGGTACAAAGATGGCAAATCCGAGCACTACTGGCCTTGGATATCATCCACCAGATTCTGCCACATGTATAATCTAGAAGACTCCATGGTTGAACTTAATTCATGACTAAGGGCCTCTTTGATTCATAGGATTGCAGAAACACAGGAATAGGAAAAAAGTAGGATTGGAATGGCATGTTCATTGGATCCCTATAGGATTTGAGTTTGTTTGATTGTGTCACATGAAAAACAAAGGATTTCTTTCAAGAGGTTGGAGTGCATGTTAGAATTCCTGTGAAACGTAGTACAAATGAATCCTTAGGAAAATATTCTACATGATTCAATCCTACGAATCAAACGACCAACGTAGGAAAAATTCCTAAGGATTCTAATCCTTCAAAGATCCTATGAAAATCCTTTGAATCAAACAGACCCTAACTTTGCCACAACTAAGCTTAGGCAAAGTTATTAGTTCTTCAAAACGAGAGAAACAAGTTGGCAAGCCTAAGGGAATCTTGCCACATTTTTTGTGTGTATGTCATGTGGGGCCTTAGTGTGGCTTGCCTAAGGTGTGGCTTGAATCAAACACTCGCCTAAGTTAATCAAACTTGCCTAACCTTACATTCCACCAGATTTTGCCACATGTTAGAATCCAGAAAGCTCCACATGTAGAAGCATAATGCACAAACCACCAGAATCTCATGCGTGCAATGCACGTGTACCTTACTAGTACTAGTTGGTAGTAGTAAGAAACAAATTCCAGTTTTGGCACGAGCTCGTACTGCGGGAGCACCACAAGGCCTGCCGCAGGAGTTACATTTCCCTCTCGGGGCCCACGGGACCGAACTTCAGTGGCTTAGTGGTAGAAACAAGAAACGTGATGGTCGCCGTGGTTCAACTTCCATGGACAAGCTGTCATGTCTGCTGACACATGTATATCAAAACTAGAGTGTTTATATTTCAAGCACGTGAACAAGTATTATTCTACTACTTTGGATCCATTGCAACGCACGGGCCAGCACATTGGTAGTAGTAGTGTCCATCTCTATCTCTAGAGGCCTTCCCTCGTTCATCCTTTTCTCTCACAAGATAAACTACTCATACAAATGCATCTTGATGTTCCATGGAACACACGAGGATGTTTCCTTGGGGGTCTCTCCAGCGCGGCGTGGCCGTAGTTGCAAGTTGACGCCCCTTGAGATGCCGACGTTGAGGGGCACTCGGATTTCCTCCGATGAGCAGGTAAGATGAGTTTGATCACGTAGTAAATGCATTCTAAAGACTACTTCCGTGTCCATTTCCTAATTCTCCCCCTGCCCACTGTTTCACAGGTTAGGCTCGGTGCGAGTGGAGATTGGCTTGCATATGTACGGGAGGGTACCAACATCAATTTGCACAACATTTACAACGGTGAACCGTTCCCGTAGAACCTTTGTCCAACATTGGGATCAGCCATGCAACGGGCCACCGCATGAATTGGTACGATGGAACCACGGTGAGATTGAATAAGATAGCACGAACCTTGCACATGGCGGTCAAAGGCGGACCATGCTGTCTGCGGCCGATTTGTTGCCGTACGAGTAGGAAGACGTTGTGCTCCTTTCTAACCGCATCTTCACGGTGACAAACCAGGGGACTTATTTTGTATGGGACACATCCTACGATATACTCCCTCTCTCCCAGTTTATTTGTTTTGAATCTTTTCGTTTTATAAGTTTCAAATTCAAATTTAGAGCTCCCCATCACATGTTGAGATTACAATGTCCATTAAATCGTTGCGTGCATGTATAGTAAAGAAACAAATCTCGAGTTTGGCACGAGTTCGTGCTGCGGGAGCACCACAAGCCCTGGCGCAGGAGTTACATTTCCCTCTCAGGGCCGTCGGGACTGAGCTTCAGCGCCTTACTACACCTACCTTTGAGTCAATAACATGTGGACCCGATAGGTGACTGGTCCACATGTAATGCTCCCGTAGGCAGAGGGGCAGTGGGGCCAAGAGGGGTGAGCCAGGTCGGGGGACGTGTGGTTTCATGGGTTCGAGCGGCGTCGTGGGAATCGGGGTGGCTGTGGTAGAAACTTGATGCTCGCCGCATTTTAGGTGGCCCACATGTCATGCACACAAAGGCAGAGGGGCGGTGCGGCCGAGAGGGGTGAGGCGCACGTCGGGGGGCGTGGTGCCGTGGGTTGGAGAGGCGTCGTGGGAATCGCGAGATGAAACGTGATGGTCGCCGTAGTTGAACTTCCATGGACAAGCTGTCATGTCTACGGACACATGCACTGCATACCGATCACTGGAAGGAGTAGCAGAGAAAGCTATATATGCGGATAAATAGTTCCTTATAGTCAAGCGGACCCACGCTACTACTCTGTTCCAAAGACATGCACACCATCGAAATAGTCCATCTATATCAATATACACCGAGAGGGAATAATTTTTTTACAAGAGAGGAAATAGTTCATCCATCCATAATGCCCTCCTGCTGGTGCAGCCTTTTCTTCTTCTTCTTCTTCTTCTTCTTCTCATTCTCTGTGGGAGACGGCTTCGCAACAAGCTCTTTGGACCTTGCAGCTATCTCGAAACTCACACGGGCATCGAGGGCAGCATATTTTATCCGCTCGTACGTCAAGGGATAATTCTCCCATCCAGACGACCTTAATGCCACCGTCTCGTCACCCTTCTGAAGATTTGTACCGAGCACAAAATTTGCTACGTCGAATAGGGATGGTGTCTGTTTATCACAAACTTCTACAGGAATTTTGATTCTGGTTTGTAGGTCAGCGATGCTATTCAAATTAAGGTTGTACGGCTCCAGCTTCTGTTTGTCCCCTTCGATGGCTGCCCCACAGAAGTATACGTCCTCCCGAGACAAGAAATCGTGAAGCTCACCTGGTATGGAGGGCGAGTGTATGATGTGGTACACCAAAACTTCATCTTCGAGGCACAGCTGAAGGACGGCGGCGCGCTGGATCTTCCCAGGGGCACGCTCCGTGTACTCTGCGTCGAGACCGATGACCCTCGTCTCTACCTTTTCGAGGGAGTTGGATACATTGTTGATCCACTGCCGAACAACCCTTGGGTGGACGGTGACGGTGGCAACTATGCGCATCGAGCCTTCGACGAGGACATGTTGGATGCTAAAAACCTGCATCTCGATCTCTATCGCCATTTGGAACCGCTGGAACGGAGGGCTATGGTTTGGAGAATTAGGATTAGATGGCTAGTCTAACTGAAGTAGTAGATGATTATTTAAAGAGGTTAAAACAATGTGAACGCAGTGGGGTTTGGATGCAAATGAAGACGAAGGGGAGGTGAAGAAGCCGAGGAGAATCGGTTCCCGATGGAGAAGTAAATGGGAGAAGTGGCGTGCAGGCAGTTGATTAGACGGCTAGGTAGACTAAACGAAAAGGCTATGCGGGTAGACTGATGAGTCGTACCTGTTCGTGTACGTGCCCATCCTTCCTGATAGGTGGGACCTATGCAAACAGATAAAAAATGTGTCGTAGTTTTTTTTGAGCGCGTGAGTGGGAGACACAACATTCTCTGGTTAAGGAATACTCCCTCCGTTTAGGTGAGTATAAGTCACCTTATGAAAATCAGGTTTTCCCAAAACCTTTAGGCGTGGAGCATTAACTTCCTGCTCGATCCCCTCCCAGCCTCGTTAGCCAGCGTTCTCTTCCTCTGCTGCCGCGTTCTACCTTTCCATTTTTCCTCTTCTCAAGTGTGGAACGATCTGCATGCCGTCCTTGATGCACCAGAACGACCACTGCATGCATCGCGGCAGAGCGTTGATTGGGCATGCACAAGAATTTGGTTCTGCTCGCAATATGGATGATACCTGAACGATGAAGTGAACAGGCATGCTAGCACGGGAGACCTATTTACGCTATACAATACTGGAGTACTCATGTACCTACTAGTAGTAGTAGTAGTACAACTGTGGTACACTTGATGGTCAAAATACTATTCATCCGGTCCTCACAGTGAAGTGACAACACCCTGCGCCTGACACTAGTCCAGGCGGCGTGTTCGGGTTACCAAAGTCAGCCTCACCCTGTGCACAGTGCAGTCTGTCACCGCCGCTGTACAGCACATTGGCGCCTCGCCTCGTCTCCCTCTCCGCTCCCATAGCACCACTCCATCTCCATCTCCTTCTCCGTCTCCATCTCACTGTGCCCCCGTGTACCGTCGCCTCACTCGCCTCCCCCAGTACCACTATTCCCTCGCTAGCCGCTCCAGCACCGACATCCTTCTCCCCCGTAAATCAAGCCCCCTTCCAAACTCCACCATGGCCGAACGCGAACCGCGCATCCATATGAGCCGCGATTGGAGCAATCTCCCAGTGACATCCTCGACCTCTGTTGTTCGTGTATGGATATGTTGAGCGCCCTGCGGCTGGCTGCATGCTCGAGGGACATGCACATGGCCATCGTCGAAGCGAGGCCTAAGCTTTTCAAGACACCCTGCTTGCTGCTATCTGGTCTTGCGAGATTGGCTCACCATGATACGGAGGCGTGCATGATGCCCCTCGACTTCAATCCGATCTCCATTAGCCGAAACTTCTTTGCAGGTATGTAGTGGGTCGCCGTACATCATTTCCCTCGACATCGATCCGATCACCATCGCCCGAAACTTCTTGGCAGGTATGTACTGGTCGGCATGAACTCCCACTGGATGGCTGCCTTCAGAGAAGACGGTAAAAAGTTGGTGCTCGTGAACTTCCAGACCTCCCATGAGATTATCCTTCCTCCGTTGGATTATATAGAGTATTACCATCGCGGTCCAAGTCATCTAGATTACTACGTCAGTTGGACGGACCTTGTTTTGCAGAAGATTGTAATCTGCCAAGTGCCCACACGACATGCGAATTACGCAGACTTCAAGCTAATTGCCTTGTTCGACCGCGGACTCGCCTATCTTTACGCCGGTGCCTTCTTTAGCTGGAGACAACTCAGCTCGCAGTGGATCATCGTCAAAGCTGATACACACTTCTGTGATGCTATTGAACACAATGGCATCATCTACGCGATCGACAAAGCAGATGGCACCACGTATTGCTGGGACGGCGCGTGTAAGTTGTTTCCTCTCATGTTAATGATGACGCCATGACACTGTTTGAACTTTTTGTGATGATTGGCATATCTCTGTTTGAGCAGAATTTGAGTAGAACTATGGCAATGTATTAGAGACGCCGTAAATCAGCTATATTTGGAATGAGTTAATTCATGCGATTGTGACCATGTCATTACAGCCAATTTGTACCCTGAATAATCAAACGGTTAGGAATATATGGATATTATCCTTATTTTACAGTAATCTATATACTACTACTAAATATGAGTGTGTATCAATGGCCATGTTAGTTTCCTCATTTTCATGATGTAGAAACATGCACCACACTGTTGGTTTCATCTAACCATACATTAGGGAAGTAAATGTGCATATGGAGAACTCTATATTTGGAAGTAGTGAAATCCTGCAATGCTTACCATGTGTACATACCTATATTCGCCCTTCAGCAATCAATGGCTAGAATAATATCCTCACAAAAATTTTGCCCACAGAACACGAGTATATAACAATGCATGGTCTGTTAGTTACCTTGAAGAATTTGTTTGTGAGGACAGAACATGATTACATAACATGCATGACATGGTAGTTTCCTGTGAAGAATCGATTGCGAGATAACATGAGTATAACCATGCATGGCACTTCTATATTTTCGAACCCAGTATACATTTCCCCATTTTCCTCCCAGTTCCAACAGGGACATATCAATGTGTTTCTTGCATTATCCTACTCATACTCTGAACAATGCTGATCTTACATTAACAATGCATGTCCTTTTTGATATGATGCAGTGTCCCTACAGTTACTGCCCTTTGTAATCACACCACCTTTGCCAAAAACAGGGAAGCACAACTGGTTCCTCGCTCGATCAGACGACGGCAAAAGACTGATGATCATTCGGACACATGAGCCGAAAGTTATATTGCAAAAACCCCACTGTATACAAGCACCGTGTAATACGTGAGTATCCGGACAGTGGCTGTTACGTCTATGAGCAGGATACCAGCTTGTTGGGGCCTTTAGGATTTTTTAGTTGGAGGCGGGTAAACAGCCTTGGTTCACACTCTCTGTTTCTCGGACTCAATTATCCGATTAACCAGGAGATCACCGTTGGCAAGGACCTTGATGGCAGAGAGGCTCTGTTTGCTATGGAAAACTGTGTCTACACGGCGAGCCCTAGGAGTTCGGGAGCAAACTCCCCTGATTGTCAACGATACAGCCTGCAGCCAAAAGAAGGTGAGAATGACAAAGGCATCCGGATTAACTTTGATCCTTGGATGTCTCAATTACGACAGGCAGTGATGTGGTTCGAGCCTTCAGGTTGATAGGTAATTGGGCTGTTGCATCGAAAGGGTGGAGTACTGGTGTCTCCGGATCACTGGTCGCTGAAGCGGGGCTGCAAATTATGATGGTGTTGGATCATCTCTTCGAATGACTTTGTTGTCTTTGCTGCTGGTTCTGGATGGGTAGTTCTTTCTTTTGTTATGCATATTCCTTGTCATTTGGTCATCCTCGTCTATGTCACTCTTACTATGTAATAGTTGCTTCTGTTTAGAATGTCATTCTCGTCTGGATCACGAGAGTCTGAGCGCTGCAGATGGGTGCATTTTGGTGGTGTAGCAAGACTTCTTATGAACTATCATGTCTTGCTGTTTATGTCAGTAGTAGTCACTAGTCAGTGTTTGAATGTTGTATATATCGTTGTTTCGAACTGTTTATTGTCTCGAACTACTGGTGGGCTAAATGAGGGCATCACCATTCTCCAGTGTTCAGAGTATATCTCCTTTTTTCAAGTTATATAATTTGAGCTCAGTGTCTTTTCGATGATGTACACTTGTTTGGGCCAGTGAGGTGTCGTTGAATATGGGCCGAGTAGTAACGCAATGCCAAACAGGTCAATTATGACTCTCAGGCCGGGCTCTCAAAAGATCCTGAAAAAAAGGCCGGGCTCTCCAAAAAAGAATGAATAAGGACTCTTAGGCCGACATGTGGGCGCCACCGGTGTTTTCGTGCGCTTGCGCGCCGAGAGCATATTGGCGCGTGCTCGAAATTCATGCTACCTTTTCATCCGCAGTCTCCCGCCCCTCCCCCACCTCTGGAATCTCGATTCCTACTCCAGTTCCCCCAAATCCCCCTCCTGTACTCCCTGTACTCAAGCGCACTATCATGTCGCCGGTCAACGCGGATCTCCGAGCCGGAGATCCTGAGGTCCGTCCTGCCTTCGGTCGCTGCGTGCTGTCGCTCAACAGTGGCATGGCGGCGCTTGACGACCAGTTTGCCGGCAAAGTGCTGATGGTAACCATCAACGGCGACCGGCCTCCCGTCTCGCCGGATGACCTTGTCAAAGCTCTTGGCATTGCGCACGGCATCCAAATAAGTGACTTGCTCGTCGAAGTCTGTCCGCCACCGGCTGATTTCTTCGTCAGGTTCCGGACAACTTTCGACTGCAGTCATGTGTTCGAATCTTCCCGGCGTTTGTTCTGCGATGGCGCGCTGGTGAGCTTTGATCGGTGGCACCCAGGATGGGGCTCGGTGCCCTCTGAGCTTGAGTTTTTAACAAAGCTTACCTTCCACGGCATGCCTCGACGTGC
Source organism: Triticum urartu (assembly GCF_003073215.2). Classification (NCBI taxonomy): domain Eukaryota; kingdom Viridiplantae; phylum Streptophyta; class Magnoliopsida; order Poales; family Poaceae; genus Triticum; species Triticum urartu. The sequence goes on along the minus strand of NC_053028.1, from coordinate 241,888,520 downwards.
TTGGAACAGCGAGTCCATGAACGAGCTGTCGATCAACGACCTTGGAGGTGAGCTCGTAAGTATGTTTGTTCCTCCAGACAGCTGGGCTCTGATGGTTATGTCATGGATGAAGAAGCCGTCCACCATACCGAAGGTGATTGGTGTTGAGATACCGGTGCAGGAACCGGGGTTGTACTATTCATCGCCACCAAGGCTGCCGCGGACCACTTTAGGGATGTACCTGTATCGAGTGTTCGTGCATGTCGAAGAAGTGGTCAATCCATCAATCGAAGTCCTGCCGCCGCCGCTGGTGCCAGGGTCCGCCGACGACGTCCATTACAGGAGTCAACGCCAGACTTTCCCCGTGTTGCTCGGAACGATGGATGGCACAGGGCCTACTCCATTGTGCGGCGGAGGCCACTGCTTCTTTGGGAGAAGAGGCAGGGCTGGCTGCCTGGATGTGCTCTAATTTGAGGTAACAACTGAATCTTGTCAGATACTAGTTAAATCCGAGCTATGGGTGTGATGCACTGATATGCCAGTACATTTCATTGTGACCTGTTCTAATTTTGTACCTGAACTTTTTTTAGAAAGGGCTGTACGTCAACTTAATGTGCTAGGAGAACTTATTGTGTTGTCTGTCTGTTTTCTTTGCAGAACATTCAAGATATTTCCCCGTCATTGATAAAGACGATGAACCGTTATGTACGACTTCATTGGTTTCAACATAGCCCTTCCCATAGCGATCCACTGCTTCCATCCTGATTGTGCCGCCTGCGTGAAATTTTTGTATGCAAGTTCAGTGTGCTATGATGTTCTATATGATTGTGTCAACTATATAAGTTTTTACTGAGCATCAGCAATGCATATGGCTGAAAGATGTATTTACGAGCATCGGCCGATGGGTCTCTCTCTCTCTCTATCTCACACACACACACACATGCGCGCACACGCACAAGTGGGACCCGTTGAATTATTTATTTGCTCATGACAGCTTTTAATTAGGTTCCACTCTAATCTAAATTTTTTCTTAAGTTATTAATTTAGCTCAGTGACTTCAAAAAGTTGTACAGAAGCCTTGTTTGGGCCTTTTCGGCGTCGCTGAATGTGGGCTGAGTAACCATGATAGGTTGTACTGTACTACACAGGCTTTTTTCGCTATTTTTTCTTAAATAATACATTTTTTTATTAATTTTCATAAATATTACGCTGGGTAATTTTTTTTCAAAAATATAACACCGCCATCTCTCTTCCGACTGGGCCTAGTCGGCCCACAGCAGGCCGATTGGATTCCAGTCGGCCTACAGCTGGCCGACTGGCCCCTGTCGGCCCACTGTGGGCCGACTGGAGCTAATTGGCTCGCTGTGGGCTAATTGTTTTTGCAAAAGTGTTAATCATGTATTTAAAAAATATGTGTATTGTGACCTCCTCCGCTCGCTGTGGGCCCACTGTTGACTAAAAAATATGTTTTAAAAAGTGTTAATCATGTATTTAAAAATTGTTAAATGTGTGTATAAAAAATGTTCCTTATCTATACAATTTTTTTAATGTGTGTATAAAAAAATAGCTTTTTTTCAACATCAGCAATGCAACTGGGCCGACAGTTGTACACAATATCCGGGTCAACTTGTTATTCTCCGCCCCGCTGGGCTGCAAACTTTCCTAGGAGGTATGCATTAGGCTTAACAAGAAAATGGACTTTAAGAAATAATAAATGGGATGTAATTATAATAACTGGACAGTTACTATGCACCAAACACGTAATTAGTTTGAAAAATATATTATTTTTGGAATTTGAAAATTTTAATTTCATTACTTGTTGCGCGCGCAATATTTCATTGGATTTTAACGTAATACAACTTTATTTTGAAATTATATTTAACCTGACTAGAAATTTCAGATAAAATATTTCGGATCCCATCAAAATGTGGGATTTTTTGAATTCTGTTTTGAGCGGTTGTTTGAAATTATTAATCGTTGTCCTAGCTAGAAGTTGGGTTTACTTTTAACAAACTGTAAATGGGTTGTAGTAAATTCCATTAGAATTAAAAAATGGCCTGTATATTCTTACAAATCGCAAATGGGCTATATGTTCTCTGCCAAATCCGAGTTGTGGGCCTGCTAAGTTGACGCTTACCAAGGGCTTTGTCAAATTAATCAATATAAACGATTGTAGATGCAGTGATCGTACGATGTCCATCCAACGGTCGTAGTGCTTCTTCAACCTCTGGTATTCTTGCTCCAGCCGCCCAAAGCAGCGTCGGTCATGTCGCGTGCTCCTGCCTCCCGTGGCCGGTTGTGATGCCGCGGAGGCCTCACCGCCCCGTACTACTCCCACTGTTGGCCAGGCCATCCCTCTACTCACCCACACCCCCTTTTATTCTGCAGCGATGGCAGCCTCACACCGCAGCCGAACCAGTGAACCCTCGTACTCCTCTCTGTGCGGGCTTCCACTGATGCGTCTTCCCGGCTCCGCGTCGTCCCCTTCCTAGGCCTCGCCATCGTCCATACCACTGCCCTGGTGCTCTCGGCTCGGCATGGTCAACGTGGTCAACGACCGACTTCCATCCGAAGAGTACTGTACGTGGAGAGGCTGACAGCTGGGTCCACGGCAGCCGCAAGGAAGTGCCTCCAACACAAAATAATTATTCCTCCACCTGACAGCGGGCACCCACCGGACGGGCACCGTATTTCGCTGAAAAAAGTGATTCGCCCCCTGACTGCTGGGACCCACCGAGCTACATCTTCGCACGCAAGGAAGTGCGTCCGAAAAAAAATGATTCGCCCCCCTGACTGCTGGGACCCACCAGCCCCGACTGCTGGGACCCACCAGCTACATCTTCGCACGCAAGGAAGTGCGTCCGGGCAAAAAAATGATTCGCCCCCTGACTGCTGGGACCCACCAGCTACATCTTCGCAGGCAAGGAAGTGCCTGACAGTCGGGACCCACCTGGTCGAAGCGTACGTAGCGTTGTCATTCTGGTCGCGAACGTGTACGTACATACTGGTCGATGTAGAGGCGCGCACGTGTCGTAGTAGAGGCGCGCACGTAGCATGTACACGTACGTACAGCGGCCAGGGTGCAAGAAAGAAAATACGGCCACGTATGTGTACATACGGGCGGGGTCTCGAACGCCTACTCGCGCATACATACGGCGAGGGCTCATGTACATGGCTGGGTCGGAACAGAGAAACGGCGTCGTCGTCCGTGTTCATGGGGAGGCAACGGAATGCATCGTGTTCATGGGGAGGCACGGAATGCGTCGTGTTCATCGGGAGGGCTTGGACGGAACAGGCGATGGAAACGAGGCCTGGCGTACCGCAGAACGGAGGAAACGGCCTTGTGTTCGACCGGCCACGTTCGAAACAGGGATCCTGTTCATCGGGAGGGGTCTGGCGTACCGCAAAACGGAGGAAACGGACCTCCTACGGTCGAAACGGGGGTCCTGTTGATCGGGAGGGGTGTGGCGTACCGCAAAACGGATGAAACGGACTTGTGTTGGAGCGCTACGGTCGAAACGGGGGTCCTGTTCATCGGGAGGGGTGTGGCGTACCGCAAAACGGGACTCCACGGGATACTGTTCATCTCCACCGTCGACCCCTCCAGCCTCCACGAGCTACTGTTCATCCACCGTCGACCTCCTCCAGCCTCCACTGCGACTATTCATCCACGGGCTCCTGTTCATCCAGCCTCCACGCGCGCTACTCCACCGGCTACTGTTCAACCACCCCTCCACCGTCTACTGTTCCAGCCACACCACGGGGTCCTGTTCATCCACCCCTCCACGGGCACCCCTCCACCGTCTACTGTTCAACCAGCCCTGCACCCTCCACCACACCACGGGGTCCTGTTCATCCAGAGGCAACGCCATAGCTCACTGTTCATCCCCCCCCCAACGCTCACTGTTCATCCCATCGGTCGGCTTCAGTTAGCAGTAGTAGCCAAGGAATCGCTTGATCGGGTTCAGTTAACAGCCATCGATCGATCGCTCGGGTTCAATAACGCGTAGCCTGCAGTGCAATCGCTCGGGTTCAGTTAGAGCCCAATGCCTCGCTCGGGTTCAGTTAGAGCCAACGCCTCGCACACACGCGCGTACGTGTACGAGAGAAACGCGCATCGCTCGGCCCCCGACCTCCCACCGTAACTGGGAACTCCCCGAAATTTCCTCCCCCTCGCTTCTACAACGGTTTTTTCCGTCATGGACGGCCCAAAGAATGTCATGCAGCTGCGTCTCCGGCCCGCCCAGGACGAAAAGCCCATTTTCTGTCATGAATTTTTGTCATAGAACTAGGAGCCCACCACATCTATGATGATACCGGGTTTTGTCACAATTATCGTCATAGAAGTGTCATATGTATGACAAAAAAAATTTCGTTCGGCCCAAAATGTCACGGATGTGTCTTTTTTTTTATAGTGAAGTAGGTCAACAGAGCCACGAGGGGCCCACGAGGGTGGGGGGTGCCCTCCTACCTCGTGGACGCCTCATTGCTTCCTTGACGTCCACTCCAAGTCTCCTGGATTGCGTTTGTTCCAAAAAAATAACTCTCCCGAAGGTTTCATTTCGTTTGGATTCCATTTGATATTCCTTTTCTATGAAATACTGAAATAGGCAAAAAAACAGCAATTTGCACTGGGCCTTTGGTTAGTAGGTTAATCCCAAAAGTAATATAAAAAGGTATATTAAAGACCATTAAACATCCAAAACAGATAATATAATATCATGGAACAAACAAAAATTATAGATACGTTGGAGACGTATCACCCTTCTCTCTATTCTCTCATTTTTCGGTGGGCTTCTTTGGCCTCTTTTATTTTTTGTAAGGTCCGAAGACTCGCCCCAACTTGTGTGGGAATCATAGCTTCCATCATCCTTTCCTCACATGGGCCAATGCTCTAATAATGATGATCATCACACTTTTATTTACTTACAACTCAAGAATTACAACCCGATACTAGAACAAATATATGACCCTATATGAATGCCTCTGGCGGTGTACCGGGATGTGCAATGATCAAGAGTGACATGTATAAAAAATATGAACGGTGTCTTTGCCACAAATACTATGCCAACTACATGATCATGCAAAGAAATATGATAATGATGGTATGTGTCATATTAAACGGAACGGTGGAAGTTGCATGGCAATATATCTCGGAATGGCTATGTAAATGCCATAATAGGTAGGTATGGTGGCTGTTTTGAGGAAGGGTAAATGGTGCGTTCAATGCACCGACAAAAGTTGCACGGTACTAGAGAGGCTAGCAATGGCGAAAGGGTGAGAGTTCGTATAATCCATGGACTCAAAGTTATTCATAAAGAACTCACATACTTATTGCAAAAATTTATTAGCTATCGAAACAAAGTACTACACACATGCTCCTAGGGGAGAGGTTGGTAAGAGTTAACACAAAGGACGACAATCAGAAAATAAATCATGCTCTGACTTCATCACATAATAGTTCACCATGCGTGCATGCTTTGGGAATCACAAACCTTAACACAAGTATTTCTACCAATCCACAATTACTCACTAGCATGACTCTAATATCACCATCTTTATATCTCACAACAAATGCAAGGAATCAAACTTCTCATATATTCAATGCTCTTTATGAAAGTTTTTATTATATCTCTCTTGCAACTGACAAACATCAAAAAATATATATAAGTGAAGACCAATGAGTAGTTTAATAATTATGTAGCTATGTGAAGACTCTCTCACACAAATAAAATTTCAGATCTTAAGTACTTCATTCTCTACTGTAGAAAATCACTAAAATTATAATTTGACATTGCATACTAAATGCCTCTGCATATTTAAGAGTCCTATCCTCAAATAGAATCATTAAACAAGCAAACATATGCAAACAATGCAAACATAACATTAATCTGTCTAAACAGAATAGTCTGTAAAGAATGCAAGAGGAATTATACTTCCCTAACTCCAAAACTTCTGAAAAATTGCCACACTGTAGAAAAATTGTTGCTAATAATTGTGTAAAAGTTTCAAGATTTTATCATGTTCTGGCTATTAACAAATATTTAGACAATGATAGAACTTTCTGTTTTCAAAAAAGCAACATATAGACTTGCAAAATAAGCATGGTAAAGGCTATAATTGACCCTTTTATTGAACTAAAAGATGCAAAACATTATTCTAAATAGCAGAAAGAAAATCTCAACAAAATAAAATGACGCTCCAAGCAAAACTCATATCATGTGATGAATAAAAATATATCCTCAAGTAATTTTACCGATGGATTGAAGACAAAAGAGGGGATGCCATCCGGGGCATCCCCAAGCTTAGATGCTTGGTTGTCCTTGAATATTACCTTGCGGTGCCTTGGGTGTCCCCAAGATTAGGCTCTTGCAACTCCTTATTCCAAAGTACATCGAAACTTCACCCAAAACTTGAAAACTTCACAACACAAAACTCAACAGAGAACTCGTAAGCTCCGTTAGTATAATGAAGCAAATCACCACTTAGGTATGTTGGGGAACGCAGTATTTCAAAAAAATTCCTACGATCACGCAAGATCTATCTAGGAGATGCATAGCAACGATAGGTGAGAGTGTGTCCACATACGCTCGTAGACCGAAAGTGGAAGCGTTTAATAACGCGGTTAATGTAGTCGAACGTCTTCGCGATCCAACCGATCCTAGCACTGAACGTACGGCACCTCCGCGTTCAGCACACGTTCAGCTCGATGACGTCCTCGATCTCTTGATCTAGTTGAGGATGAGGGAGAGTTCGTGCACGACGGCGTGGATGGTGATGATGAAGTTACCAGCGCAGGGCTTCACCTAAGCACTACGACGATATGACCGAGGTGTGTAACTGTGGAGGGGGGCACCACACACGGCTAAGAGAAGACTTGGTGTGCCTTTGAGGTGCCCCCTCCCACGTATATAAAGGGGGAGGAGAGGTGGCTGGCCTAAGGGGGACGCGCCATAGGGAGTCACTAGCTCCAATCTTGGTTGGAGTCCCCTTCCTTTCCAAGAGAGGGAGAGACAGGGAAGGAGGAGAGGGGAGAAGGAAAGAGGGAGCACCGCCCCCTCCCTAGTCCAATTCGGACTGGCCATGGGGGGCGCGACCTCCCTTGTGGCCCATCTCTCCTTTCCACTAAGGCCCATGAAGGCCCATGAACTTCTAGGGGGACGGTTCTGGTAACCCTCGGAACTCCGAAACTTGTCTGAAATGACCCGAACCATTCCGGTGTCCGAATGTAACCTTCCAATATATGAATCTTTACCTCTCGACCATTTCGAGACTCCTCGTCATGTCCATGATCTCATCCGAGACTCTGAACAACCTTTGGTCATCAAATCACATAACTCATAATACAAATCGTCATCGAACGTTAAGCATGCAGACCCTACAGGTTCGAGAACTATGTAGACATGACCGAGACACATCTCCGGTCAATAACCAATAGCGGAACCTGGATGCTCATATTGGCTCCTACATATTCTACGAAGATCTTTATCGGTCAAAACTGCATAACAACATATGTTGTTCCCTTGGTCATCGGTATGTTACTTGCCCGAGATTCAACCGTCGGTATCATTATACCTAGTTCAATCTCATTACCGGCAAGTCTCTTTACTCGTTCCGTAATGAATCATCCCGTGGCAAACTCATTAGACACATTGCTTGCAAGGCTCGTAGTGATGTGCATTACCAAGAGGGCCCGAGATACCTCTCCGATAGACGGAGTGACAAATCCTAATCTCGATCTATGCAAACTCAACAAACACCATCGGAGACACCTGTAGAGCATCTTTATAATCACCCAGTTACATTGTGACATTTGATAGCACACAAGGTGTTCCTCCGGTATTCAGTAGTTGCATAATCTCATAGTCAGAGGAACATGTATAAGTCATGAAGAAAGCAATAGCAATAAAACTAAACGATTATAATGCTAAGCTAAAGGATGTGTCTGTCCATCACATCATTCTCTAATGATGTGATCCCGTTCATCAAATGACAACACATGTCTATGGCTAGGAAACATAACCATCTTTGATAAACGAGCTAGTCAAGTAGAGGCATACTAGGGACACTTTGTTTGTCATGTATTCACACATGTACTAAGTTTTCGGTTAATACAATTCTAGCATGAATAATAAAAATTTATCATGATATAAGGAAATATAAATAAACAACTTTATTATTGCCTCTAGGGCATATCTCCTTCAGTCTCCCACTTGCACTAGAGTCAATAATCTAGATTACATAGTAATGATTCTAACACCCTTGGAGTCTTGGTGCTGATCATGTTTTGCTCATGAGAGAGGCTTAGTCAACGGGTCTGCAATATTCAGATCCATGTGTATCTTGCAAATCTCTATGTCTCCTCCTTGACTTGATCGCGGATGGAATTGAAGCGTCTTTTGATGTGCTTGGTTCTCTTGTGAAATATGGATTCCTTTGCCAAGGCAATTGCACCAGTATTGTCACAAAGATTTTCATTGGACCGATGCACTAGTATTAACACCTAGATCGGATATGAACTCCTTCATCCAGACTCCTTCATTTGCTGCTTCCGAAGTAGCTATGTATTCCGCTTCACACGTAGATCCCGCACGACGCTTTGCTTGGAACTGCACCAACTGACAGCTCCACCATTCAATATAAATATGTATCCGATTTGTGACTTAGAGTCATCCGGATCAGTGTCAAAGCTTGCATCGACGTAACCATTTACGACGAGCTCTTTGTCACCTCCATAAAAAGAAACATATCCTTAGTCCTTTTCAGGTATTTCAGGATGTTCTTGACGCTGTCCAGTGATCCACTCCTGGATTACTTTGGTACCTCCCTGCTAAACTAATAGCAAGGCACACATCAGGTCTGGTACACAACATTGCATACATGATAGAACCTATGGCTGAAGCATAGGGAATGACTTTCATTTTCTCTCTATCTTCTGCAGTGGTCAGGCATTGAGTCTGACTCAACTTCACACCTTGTAACACAGGCAAGAACCCTTTCTTTGCTTGATCCATTTTGAACTTCTTCAAAACTTTATCAAGGTATGTGCTTTGTGAAAGTCCAATTAAGTCTTGATCTATCTCTATAGATCTTGATGCCCAATATATAAGCAGCTTCACCGAGGTCTTTCATTGAAAATTCTTATTCAAGTATCCTTTTATGCTATCAGAAATTAGTATATTTCCAATCAACAATATGTCATCCACATATAATTCAGAAATGCTACAGAGCTCCCACTCACTTTCTTGTAAATACAGGCTTCTCCAAAAGTCTGTATAAAACCATATGCTTTGATCACACTATCAAAGCGTATATTCCAACTCAGAGGCTTCCACCAGTCCATAAATGGATCGCTGGAGCTTGCACACTTTGTTAGCACCTTTTGGATCGACAAAACCTTCTGGTTGCATCATATACAACTCTTCTTTAAGATATCCATTAAGGAATGCAGTTTTGACATCCATTTGCCAAATTTCATAATCATAAAATGCGGCAATTGCTAACATGATTCGGACAGACTTAAGCATCGCTACGGGTGAGAAGGTCTCATCGTAGTCAACTCCTTGAACTTGTTGAAAACCTTTTGCCAACAAGTCGAGCTTTGTAGAAAGTAACATTACCGTCAGCGTCAGTCTTCTTCTTGAAGATCCATTTATT
>NC_053028.1:241863831-241877884 GCF_003073215.2 Triticum urartu | reverse complement strand
TGTATGTTGTCCTACGGACTAAAACCCTCCGGTTTATATAGACACCGGAGAGGTCTAGGGTTACACAAGGTCGGTTACAAAGGAGGAGATATACATATCCGTATTGCCTAGCTTGCCTTCCACGCCAAGTAGAGTCCCATCCGGACACGAGACGAAGTCTTCAATCTTGTATCTTCATAGTCCAACAGTCCGGCCAAAGGATATAATCCGGCCGTCCGGAGACCCCCTAATCTAGGACTCCCTCAAGAGTTGTATAGCAATACATAATCACCTACATTAAACTCACGCTTTTGTATTCTTTCGTCATGCCATCTTTTAACCTTTTCTTTAAACAATTTGGCATTCTCATAGGCTTGGGTTCTCCATTCATCAAGTGAGCTAATGTCAAATAACCTTTTCTCACCAGGCAAGTTTGAAATCATAATTGAGCTCTTTAATAGCCCAATAAGCCTTATGTTCTAGTTCGAGAGGTAAGTGACATGCTTTTCCATAAACCATTTTATATGGAGACATACCCATAGGATTTTTATATGCAGTTCTATAGGCCCATAATGCATCATCAAGTTTCTTGGACCAATTCTTTCTAGATCTATTAACAGTCTTTTGCAAAAATTAATTTGAGTTCTCTATACTCAATTCTACTTGACCACTAGACTGTGGGTGATAAGGAGATGCAATTCTATGATTAACATCATATTTAGCAAGCATTTTACGGAAAGCACCATGAATAAAATGTGAACCACCATCAGTCATTAAATATCTAGGGACTCCAAACTCGAAAAAATAACTTCTTTAAGCATCTTAATAGAGGTGTTATGATCAGCACTACTAGTTGGAATAGCTTCTACCCACTTAGTAACGTAATCAACACAACTAAAATATGTGTGTATCCATTGGAGGCAGGAAAAGGTCCCATATAATCAAAGCCCCAAACATCAAATGGTTCAATAACAAGTGAATAATTCATAGGCATTTCTTGACGTCTACTAATATTACCAATTCTTTGACATTCATCACAAGATACAACAAACTTACGGGCATCCTTGAAGAGAGTAGGCCAATAAAAACGGATTGCAATACCTTATGTGCAGTTCTATCTCCAGCGTGGTGTCCTCCATAAGCTTCGGAGTGACACTTGCGTAGGATCTGTTCCTGTTCATGCTCAGGTACACAACGTCTAATAACACCATCTACTCCTTCTTTATAAAGATGTGGGTCATCCCAAAAGTAATGTCCTCAAATCATAGAAGAACTTTTTCTTTTGCTGGTATGTGAAACTAGGTGGTATAAACTTTAGCAACAATGTAATTAGCATAATCAGCATACCATGGAGCAGTACGAGAAGCATTTATGACATTTAATTGTTCATCAGGAAAGCTATCATCAATAGGTAGTGGGTCATCAAGAACATTCTCTAACCTAGACAAGTTGTCTGCAACGGGTTCTCAGCTCCCTTTCTATCAATAATATGCAAATCAAATTCTTGTAGCAGAGAACCCATCTAATAAGTCTAGGTTTAGCATCTTTCTTTTCCATAAGATATTTAATAGCAGCATGATCAGTGTGAATAGTTACTTTAGAATCAACAATATAAGGTCTGAACTTATCACAAGCAAATACAACTGCTAAAAATTCTTTTTCAGTAGTAGCATAATTTCTTTGAGCATTTCTAGAGTTTTACTAGCATATTGAATAACATTTAATTTCTTATCAACTCTTTGCCCTAGAACAGCACCTACAGCATAATCACTAGCATCACACATAATTTCAAAGGGTAAATTCCAATCAGGTGGCTGAACAATAGGTGCAGAGATCAATGCTTTCTTAAGTATTTCAAATGCTTCTACACAATCATTATCAAAGACGAACGGTATATCTTTTTGTAATAAATTAGTCAGAGGCCGACAAATTTTTGAGAAGTCCTTAATGAACCTCCTATAAAAACCGGCATGACCAAGGAAACTTCTTATACCTTTGATGTCCTTGGGACACGGCATCTTTTGAATAGCATCAACTTTAGCTTTATCAACTTCAATGCCTCTTTCAGAAATTTTGTGCCCCAAGACAATACCTTCATTAACCATAAAGTGGCATTTCTCCCAATTCAAGACAAGGTTAGTTTCTTCACATCTCTGCAAAACTCGATCAAGTTTGCTTAAGCAATCATCAAAAGAGGATCCATAAATGGAGAAATCATCCATGAATACCTCACATATCTTTTCACAAAAATCAGAAAATATAGCCATCATGCATCTTTGAAAGGTAGCAGGTGCATTACATAAACCAAAAGGCATACGTCTATAAGCAAAAGTACCGAAAGGGCAAGTAAAAGTGGTCTTAGATTGATCATCAGCTGACACAGGTATTTGAGAGAAACCAGAATAACCATCTAGAAAGCAAAAATGTGTATGTTTGGATAATCTTTCTAGCATTTGATCAATAAAAGGTAAGGGGTAATGATCTTTTTAGTAGCCTTATTTAATTTGCGAAATCAATTACCATCCTATAACCTGTAATAATTCTTTGCGGAATCAATTCATCTTTATCATTAGGAACGACAGTAATACCTCCCTTTTTAGGGACACAATGGACAGGACTTACCCACTGACTATCAGCAACGGGATAAATTATACCTGCCTCAAGGAGCTTTAGTATTTCCTTTCTTACCACTTCTTTCATCTTAGGATTCAGCCGTCGTTGGTGATCACGAACTGGTTTGGCATCTTTCTCCAAATTTATTTTGTGTTGACATAGTGTGGGACTAATGCCCTTAAGATCATCGAGAGTATATCCAATAGCAGCACGGTGCTTCTTCAGAGTTTTCAATAATCTCTCTTCTTCATGCTCTGAAAGGTTAGCACTAATAATAACAGGATATATCTTTTTCTCATCAAGATAAGCATATTTAAGAGTATCAGGTAACGGTTTGAGCTCAAACACGGGATCACCCTTGGGTGGAGGAGGATCCCCTAGGATTTCAACAGGAAAATTGTGTTTCAGGATGGGTTCCTGTTTAAAGAATACTTCATCTATTTCCCTTCTTTCATTCATAAACATATCATTTTCATGGTCTAGCAAATATTGTTCTAAAGGATCACTAGGAGGCACGGCAATAGAAGCAAGACCAATAATTTCATCTTTACTAGGCAATTCCTCTTCACGGTGTTGTCTATGAAATTTAGAGAAATTAAATCATGAGACATATCACCTAAACCAATAGTAACAACATCCTTTTCGCAATCTATCTTAGCATTAACTGTGTTCAAGAAGGGTCTACCAAATATAATGGGACAAAAGCTATCTTGTGGGGAACCAAGAACAAGAAAATCAGCAGGATATTTAGTTTTCCCACACAAACTTCAACATCTCTAACAATTCCAATTGGTGAAATAGTATCTCTATTGGCAAGTTTAATTGTGACATCAATATCTTCTATCTCAGCAGGTGCAATATCATGCATAATTTCTTTGTATAAGTCATGAGGTATAGCACTAGCACTGGCACCCATATCACATAAGCCATGATAACAATGATCTCCTATTTTAACAGAAATAACAGGCATGCCTACCACGGTCTATGTTTATCTTTAGCACAAGGTTTAGCAATTCTAGCAGTTCTCATCACAGAAATGAATAACATGCCCATCAATATTATCAGACAAGAGATCTTTAACAATAGCAATATTAGGTTCAACTTTAACTTGCTCAGGAGGTGTATAAGTTCTAATATTGCTTTTACGAACCACAGTTGAAGCTTTAGCATGATCTTTATCCTAACAGGGAAAGGTGGTTTCTCAACATAAGCAAGTAGGAACAATGGATCATTATAAGTGATAGTCTTTTCTTCAACTTTAATAGGTGCAGCTACTTTTGTTTCAATGGGAGGATTATATTTAAACCACTTCTCCTTAGGGAGATCAACATGAGTAGCAAAAGATTCACAGAAAGAAGCTACTATCTCAGAGTCAAGTCCATATTTAGTGCTAAATTTACGAAAAACATCGGTATCCATAAAAGATTTAACACAATCAAACTTAGGTGTTATACCTGACTCCTTACCTTCGTCGAGATCCCAATCTTCAGAGTTGCATTTAATTCTCTCCAATAAATTCCATTTGAATTCAATAGTCTTCATCATAAAGGAACCAGTACAAGAAGTATCGAGCATGGAGCGATTGTTGTCAGAAAGCCGAGCATAAAAATTTTGAATAATCATTTATCTTGAGAGCTCATGATTGGGGCATGAATATAACATTGAATTAAGCCTCCCCCAAGCTTGAGTGATGCTTTCTCCTTCGCGAGGCCAAAAATTATATATATAATTGCGATCACGATGAACAAGATGCATAGGATAAAACTTCTGATGAAATTCCAATTTCAATCGTTTGTAGTTCCATGATCCCATATCATCACATAGCCTATACCATGTCAATGCATCTCCCTTCAAAGATAAAGGGAAGACCTTCTTCTTAATAACATCCTCGGGCACACCTGCAAGCTTAAATAATCCACAAACTTCATCCACATATATTAGGTGCTCATCAGGATGCATTGTTCCGTCTCCTGCAAAAGGATTAGCTAGCAGTTTTTCTATCATACCCGAAGGAATCTCAAAGTAGACATTTTCATTTTCAGTAGGTTGAATAGGTTGAGGAGAAACTCTTTTCTCTACTGGTCGGGGTGAAGATACCCCGAACAAGCCCCTCAGAGGATTACTTTCCATAGTAACAAGTGACAGTAAATTTCAGCACACTATATAAATTTTTCCTTACCAAATTCCACCTACCAAAGGCGCTTCACTCCCCGGCAATGGCGCCAGAAAAGAGTCTTGATGACCCACAAGTATAGGGGATCTATCGTAGTCCTTTTGATAAGTAAGAGTGTCGAACCCAACGAGGAGCAGAAGGAAATGATAAGCGGTTTTCAGCAAGGTATTCTCTGCAAGCACTGAAATTAAGAGGTAACAAATAGTTTTGTGATAAGATAATTTAATGAGCAACAAGTAACAAAAGTAAATAAAGTGCAGCAAGGTGGCCCAATCCTTTTTGTAGCAAAGGACAAGCCTGGACAAACTCTTATATAGAGAAAAGCGCTCCCGAGGACACATGGGAATTATCGTCAAGCTAGTTTTCATCACGTTCATATGATCGCGTTCGGTACTTTGATAATTTGGTATGTGGGTGGACCGGTGCTTGGGTGCTGCCCTTACTTGGACAAGCATCCCACTTATGATTAACCTCTATTGCAAGCATCCGCAACTACAACAAAAGTATTAAGGTAAACCTAACCATAGCATGAAACATATGGATCCAAATCAGCCCCTTACGAAGCAACGCATAAACTAGGGTTTAAGCTTCTGTCACTCTAGCAACCCATCATCTACTTATTACTTCCCAATGCCTTCCTCTAGGCCCAAATAATGGTGAAGTGTCATGTAGTCGACGTTCACATAACACCACTAGAGGAGAGACAACATACATCTCATCAAAATATCGAACGAATACCAAATTCACATGACTACTAATAGCAAGACTTCTCCCATGTCCTCAGGAACAAACGTAACTACTCACAAAGCATATTCATGTTCATAATCAGAGGGGTATTAATATGCATATAGGATCTGAACATATGATCTTCCACCAAATAAACCAACTAGCATCAACTACAAGGAGTAATCAACACTACTAGCAACCCACAGGTACCAATCCCAGACTTGGAGACAAGAATTGGATACAAGAGATGAACTAGGGTTTGAGAGGAGATGGTGCTGGTGAAGATGTTGATGGAGATTGACCCCCTCCCGATGAGAGGATCGTTGGTGATGACGATGGCGATGATTTCCCCCTCCCGGAGGGAAGTTTCCCCGGCAGAACAGCTCCGCCGGAGCCCTAGATTGGTTCGCCAAGGTTCCGCCTCGTGGCGGCGGAGTCTCGTCCCGAAAGCTGGCTTATGATTTTTTCCTCATCGAAAGACTCCATATAGCAGAAGATGGGCATCGGAGGGCCACCAGGGGCCACGAGGCAGGGGGCACGCCCAGGGGGTAGGGCGCGCCCCCACCCTCGTGGGCAGGGTGTGGCCCCCCTCCGGAACTTCTTGCGCTCAGTATTTTTTATATATTCTGAAAATGACTTCGTGAAGTTTTAGGACTTTGGAGCTGTGCAGAATAGGTCTCTAATATTTGCTCCTTTTCCAGCCCAGAATCCCAGCTCGGCATTCTCCCTCTTTATGTAAACCTTGTAAAATAAGAGAGAATAGGCATAAGTATTGTGACATAATGTGTAATAACAGCCCATAATGCAATAAATATTGATATAAAAGCATGATGCAAAATGGACGTATCAAGGTGTGTGCGATATACGGCATACGGTTCACTCAGATGAACTGTTTGTGATTAGGCGGAAGAAAAGAAATGGTCAGCCATATGAAGGTGTGTGCGATAGAGGGAAAACAGTTCACTTGCATGAACAGTTTGCGTTGAGCCAAGATAACAGAAATGGTTCAATTTAACAAGATGTGTGTAATACACGCCAAACAGGTCTGTAATCAGAAATGTGTGCGAAGACCGATAATAACACAGACGATTGCTGCTAGTAAGACGTGTGTGTTGTGCGTTGGGATTGCATACAGAACAACAACACACACACACACACACACTTATAAGGACATGGTTGCATAACCTAATTAAACATCCAATTACATAGGTGGCTACTACACAAATGACATTTGCACACACCAAAGTAAACTATTACATGCATAATTACATAGGTGGCTACTACACACCTGACATTTCCACACATCAAAGTCAACTATATATTACATGCATAATTAACTAGGATAAACGATCATCTGATCATCATCTAGTTCTTGTGACGCTTGCCGCTACTGCTCTGCTTGTGGCTCGATCCAACCTCGCCGATTTTGGTGACGAGGCACTTCCTCATGTCAATGATCCTCATGTGCATCTCGTAGCATGTGTACACGCACTTGCCCGCGAACCTGAGGTGAGGTTCATCTAGTTGCCACATCCGGGCCCCGTGCCAGGATACGGGACGTGTTCTGTTGGCATCATGCAACTTCATCTTTTCGTAGTATGGGTCGATGATGGCCGAGGCGAGTTCAACCAGGGATTCCTTCTTTGTGCTACCCCAGACCCTATAGTGCTCATGAATTTCGATAAGGTTCTTGTAGGCCAAGCCCGTAACCTAAGTGCTTTTACATCATCGGTGGTTTCCACCATAGCGAACTTGTAGTCGGTGCTATTGACAAACCTGGCAAAACGGTCGCAAGGCTCTGTGGCCATGTAATAGTGGTAGATGAGGACATGATGGCGCATGCACAAGTGGGTGACGGCAACCTTCTGATCTTTGCCGAGAAGACTGATGGTGTACTGGAGGTCGATGCAGACCACTTTGTACTTGTCTCCGGCAAGCAACTGCTCCACTGTGTTGATGTAGTCCTCCACCACGACCGGGTCGATGGTGTACACCACTGTGAGATCCGTCTCCCTCGCATGGGTCACGTCTTTATGCTCGCTGAACTCCATTGGAGCGCCGCTAGATATCCTCTCTGTATGTGTCATCGTGGGTGTGCTTGTTGTGTTGTGGGGCGAGATTGAAAGGTTGAAGAGACTAAGGTTATAATGTCCGCAAGAACTAATGGGGAAGCTGGACAGACTGGAATATCCGCACGCCCGTATGGAAGTTCTATTTTGTAGTGCATAACTCCATCGTGTCGCACGTAACTGCATCGTGGCGCCGCGCATGGTGCAACCGCATGCATAAGGGCCCCCAACGTGATCGTGCGCAGGCCCCAACTACTGGCAGAGCGTGCGCGCAGGGGCGCGAGCAGAGCGCTCCGTGCCGCCTCAACGGCGAGCAACCATATATATATGCATATAGCAACTGAACACACAAGGAAAAGCTGTCCACAAGCCGAACGCTGCTACTCTTGAGCTTGCGTTGGTTTTCCCCAAAGAGGAAGGGATGATGCAGCAGAGTAGCGTAAGTATTTCCTCAGTTTTTGAGAACCAAGGTATCAATCCAGTAGGAGGCCACGCTCAAGTCCCTCGTACCTGCACAAAGCGATAGCTACTCGCAACCAACGTGATTAGGGGTTGTCAATCCCTTCACGGTCACTTACGAGAGTGAGATCTGATAGATATAATATGTTTGGTATTTTTGGTATAAAGATGCAAAGTTAAAACTAAAAGCAAGGCAAGATTAAAGGGATGAAGATTGATATGATGAGAATAGACCCGGGGGCCATAGGTTTCACTAGTGGCTTCTCTCAAGAGCATAAGTATTCTACGGTGGGTGAACAAATTACTATTGAGCAATAGATAGAATTGAGCATATTTATGAGAATATCTAGGCATGATCATGTATATAGGAATCACGTCCGTGACAAGTAGATCGAAATGATTCTGCATCTACTACTATTACTCTAGTCATCGACCACTATCCAGCATGCATCTAGAGTATTAAGTTAAAAACAGAGTAACGCCTTAAGCAAGATGACATGATGTAGAGAGATAAATTCTTGCAATATGAAATAAACCCCATCTTGTTATCCTCGATGGCAATGATGCAATACATGCTTTGCTGCCCCTTTTGTCACTGGGAAAGGACACCACAAGATCGAACCCAAAGCTAAGCACTTCTCCCATGGCAAGAACTACCAATCTAGTTGGACAACCCGAACGGATAATTCGAAGAGACTTTCAAAGATAACCAATCATACATAAAAGAATTCAGAGAAGATTAAAATATTATTCATAGATAGACTTGATCATAAACCCACAATTCATCGATCTCAAAAAACACACCGCAAAAAGAAGATTACATCAAATAGATGTCCACAAGAGAGGGGGAGAACTTTGTATTGAGATTCAGAGAGAGAGAAGAAGCCATCTAGCTACTAACTATGGACCCGAAGGTCTGAGGTAAACTACTCACACTTCATCGGAGAGGCTATGATGATGTAGAAGCCCTCTGTGATGACGACCCTCTTCCGGCGGAGCTCCGGAACAGGCCCCAAGATGGGATCTCGTGGATACAGAAAGTTGCGGCGGTGGAATTAGGTTTTTGGCTCCTGTTCTGATTGTTTGGGGGTACGTGTGTATATATAGGAGTAAGGAGTACGCCGGAGGAGCACCGAGGGGCCCATGAGGTAGGGGGCGCGCCCTAGGGGGGGCGCCCCTCCCTCGTGACCGCCTCTTTTGTTCCTTGGAGCAGGGTCCAACTCTCCTGGATCACGTTCGGTGAGAAAATCACGTTCCCGAAGATTTTATTCCGTTTGGACTCTGTTTGATATTCCGCTTCTTCGAAACACTGAAGTAGGCAAAAAACAGCAATTCTGGGTTGTGCCTCCGGTTAATAGGTTAGTCCCAAAAATAATATAAAAGTGGAAAATAAAGCCCAATATAGTCCAAAACAATAGATAATATAGCATGGAGCAATCAAAAATTATAGACACGTTGGAGACGTATCAGACATCCCGAAGCTTAATTCCTGCTCGTCCTCGAGTAGGTAAATGATAAAAAGAGAATTTTTGATGCGGAGTGCTACTTGGCATAATTTCAATGCAAATCTTCTTAATTGTGTTATGAATATTCAGATTCAAAAGATTCAAGAAAAAATTTTATTTTGACATAAAAATAATAATACTTCAAGCATACTAACAAAGCAATTATGTCTTCTCAAAATAACATGGCCAAAGAAAGTTATCCCTACAAAATCATATAGTCTGGCTATGCTCTATCTTCACCACACAAAGTATTTAAATCATGCACAACCCCGATGACAAGCCAAGCAATTGTTTCATACTCTAACTTTTTCAAAACTTTTTCAATCTTCACGCAATACATGAGCGTGAGCCATGGATATAGCACTATAGGTGGAATAGAATGGTGATTGTGGAGAAGACAAAAAGGAGAAGATAGTCTCACATCAATTAGGTGTATCAGCAGGCTATGGAGATGCCGATCAATAGATATCAATGTGAGTGAGTAGGGATTGCCATGCAACGGATGCACTAGAGCTATAAGTATATGAAAGCTCAAAAATAAACTAAGTGGGTGTGCATCCAACTTGCTTGCTCATGAAGACCTAGGGAAATTTGAGGAAGCATGGAATATACAAGCCAAGTTCTATAATGTAAAATTCCCACTAGTATATGAAAGTGATAACATGAGAGACTCTCTACTATGAAGATCATGGTGCTACTTTGAAGCACAAGTGAGGTAAGTGGATAGTAACAATGTCCCTTCTCTCTTTTTCTCTCATTTTTTTATTTTTTTATTTTTTTATTTGGGCCTTTTCTCTTTTTTATGGCCTCTTTTTATTTGGGCTTCTTTGGCCTCTTTTTTTTCGTCCGGAGTCTCATCCCGACTTATGGGGGAATCATAGTCTCCATCATTCTTTCCTCACTTGGGACAATGCTCTAATAATGATGATCATCACAATTTTATTTTTCTTACAACTCAACAATTACAACTCGATACTTAGAACAAAATATGACTCTATATGAATGCATCCGGCGGTGTACCGGGATATGCAATATGACAATGATGGAGTATGTCATGATGAACTATATGGTGGAAAGTTGCATGGCAATATATCTCGGAATGGCTATGGAAATGCCATAATAGGTAGGTATGGTGGCTGTTTTGAGGAAGGTATATGGTAGGTGTATGATACTGGCGAAAAGTGTGCGGTATTAGAGAGGCTAGCAAAGGTGGAAGGGTGAGAGTGCGTATGATCCATGGACTCAACATTAGTCATAAAGAACTCATATACTTATTGCAAAAATCTAGAAGTTATCAAAGGAAAGTATTACGCGCATGCTCCTAGGGGATAGACTGGTAGGAAAATATCATCGCTCGTCCCCGCCCGCCACTCATAAGGAAGACAATCAATAAATAAATCATGCTCCGACTTCATCACATAACGGTTCACCATACGTGCATGCTACGGGAATCAAAAACTTTAACACTAGTATTATTTAAATTCAAAACTACTCAACTAGCATGACTTTAATATTATCACCTCCATATCTCAAAACAATTATCATGTTTCAATCTTTTCTTAGTATTCAACACACTCAAAAGAAAGTTTCACAAATCTTGAATACCAAGCATATTATTATTAAGCAAATTACCATGCTATTAAGAGACTCTCAAAATAATTTAAGTGAAGCATGAGAGATCAATAGTTTCTTCAAAACAAATCCACCACCATGCTCTAAAATGTCTAAGTGAAGCACATAGAGCAAAATTATAACGCTCAAAAGATATAAGTGAAGCACATAGAGCAAAACTACATAGCTCAAAAGATATAAGTGAAGCACATAGAGTATTCTATCAAACTCTAATTCATGTATGGCTCTCTCAAAAGGTGTGTACAACAAGGATGATTGTGGCACACTAAGACACAAAGACACAAATAATACAAGATGCTCCAAGCAAAACACATATCATGTTGGTGAATAAAAATATAGCTCCAAGTAAATTACCGATGGAAGTGGACGAAAGAGGGGATGCCTTCCGGGGCATCCCCAAGCTTTGACTTTTTGGTGTCCTTGGATTATCTTGGGGGTGCCATGGGCATCCCCAAGCTTAGGCTCTTGCCACTCCTTGTTCCATGATCCATCAAAAGAATTCACCCAAAACTTGAAAACTTCACAACACAAAACTCAAAATAGAAAACTCGTGAGCTCCGTTAGCGAAAGAAAAAAAAAACCACTTCAAGGTACTGTAATGAACTCATTATTTATTTATATTGGTGTTAAACCTACTGTATTCCAACTTCTCTATGGTTTATAAACTATTTTACTAGCCATAGATTTCATCAAAATAAGCAAACAACACATGAAAAACAGAATCTGTCAAGAAGAGGGACAGAGGGAACGAGAGAGGATGCGGTGTAGTGAGATCGTTACTAGCGGCGAGAGTGCGTGAAGACCGCCGAGAAAAGTTCTAAAATAAATGCTGAGCGTGAGGAATTCACGAGAATGGCACTAGAGGGAAACAGAAGAGGAAGAGGAGAGGTAAAAATAAGTTGCTTCTTTGATAAATGTGTAAGTGCATCTAGTGCCACCCCTAGTTGGTTTTGGAGTATTGACGACAAACCTAGTTGAGGGACTAATGTGTTTGTGAGAATTGTAGGATAACACAGGTAGAAGTCCCTCATGATTCGGTTTCACTACCAGAGATGGCCCCTAAAAATGTATGAAGACATTGAAGTCAAAGGTGGTATATGAAGATATTCACATTGAAGACTATGACAAGAGAAGACACGATATGAAGCCTATGGAGCTCGAAGACTTGGATCTTTTGTAGTTCTTTTTCTTTTGTGTTGAGTCATAGGAACCACTGTACTGTTAAGTGGGGTCTAAGAGAACCAGTCAGAATGACTGAAGTGATGCCTAAACCAAAAACCTATGTCTTCGAGTGAAGACTATGAGAGCGAATCTTGTCCAGAGTCGGACAAGTCATCTTTGCTTGTAGCCCAAGTAAAGTTGCCGCGTGAGTTTGAAATTTGACTGTTGGGACACGTGTCAGTTCCTTAGTGACCCAGGGTCATTTCGGACAAATCAGGTCGGGTTGCCAAGTGGCTATAAATAGCCCACCCCCTACAACCATAAACGGTTGGCTGCTCAGATTAAGAGTACGACTTTTGTCGTTTGAGAGAAACCCACCTCGAAGCCTTTGAGAGAGAATTCCTTGCGAGGAAAAATCCCTAACCACCCAGAGCCAGAGAGAATTGGGCATCACTTAAGTCTTCTTGTCTGTGTGATCTGAAGACTTATTACACTTGAGGACTGTGTATCCTCCAGCCGGTTAGGCGTCGCGTTCTGAGCATCCAAGAGACATTGTGGATTGCCAGTGAACAAAGTCTGTGAAGGTTTGGGAGTCTACCTTGAAGACTTACCAGAGTGATTGGGCGAGGTCTATGTGACCTTAGCTCAAGGAGAATACGGTGAGGACTGGGTGTCCTGAACTGCGTGTTCAGGACTGGGTGTCCGGGACTGTGTGTCCTAAGGTTTAAATACCTAGCCGCTCCAACCAGACGTACAGTTGTCACAGCAACTGGAACTGGTTCAACAAATCATTGTCTTCAACGAGTCACTGGTTTCATCTTCACTTCACTTTACTTACTGTTACTCCTTGTGAAGTCATTGTATGTTTGCTCTATCATTTGTCTTCACTGAGTGACTGCGTGTTCTGTTTGGCTTCACAATATCTTCCTACCTGATCCTTACTACCTAGCTGCTATTAGTCTTTGTGCTTTCACTTCATTGAATACTTGACTATGGTTTGCCTAGTGTAGTCTACCTTCCGCTGCATGGTAATAGGTTTAATTTTATCGTTTGTCTTCAAAACTCCCATGTTCTGAAGACTTTCATAAAAATCGCCTATTCACCCCCCCTCTAGTCGATATAACGCACTTTCAATTGGTATCAGAGCAAGGTGCTCCCTTGTTCTGTGTGATTTGGTTTAACCACCTGGAGTTTTAGCTATGTCGACTGCAGGGATAATTAGAGTCTCCGCTGCGTGCCCCGTCTTCGATGGAACTGAATATCCCTACTGGAAGAATAAGATGCCTATACATCTTGAAGCCATTGACGTCGACCTATGGTATGTCGTCGAGAACGGCGTTCCCAAGGTAGGAGAAGGTGTCACTGCTGCTGATGTCAAGAAATTCGTTCAACTGGACTCTACTGCCAAGAATATCATCTGTGGTCATCTGACCAAAGGACAGTATGGCCGTGTGAGTGCTTTGAAGACATCCAAGCTGGTCTGGGACTGGCTCTCCAAGCTCAATGAAGGCATCTCAACCCAGAGAGATCATAGAATTAGTGTCCTTCATAACCTCTTCAACCGCTTCAAGAGAAACGACAATGAGAATGTCCAGCACACATTTGACCGACTCACTGACATCACAAATGAGCTTCAAGCCCTCGGCGCCACTGAGATTACCAAACACGAAGTCGTGAAGACGCTGTTGAGATCACTTGATAGTTCGTTTGACATCCTGCATGTCCTCTCTTTTTTT
>NC_053028.1:241849551-241862831 GCF_003073215.2 Triticum urartu | reverse complement strand
TTGGTCACGCCGGATTTTATAGGAGGTTCATTAAGGACTTCTCAAAAATTTCTCGGCCTCTGACTAATTTATTACAAAAAGATATACCATTTGTCTTTGATGATGATTGTGTAGAAGCATTTGAAATACTTAAGAAAGCATTGATCTCTGCACCTATTGTTCAGCCACCTGATTGGAATTTACCCTTTGAAATTATGTGTGATGCTAGTGATTATGCTGTAGGTGCTGTTCTAGGGCAAAGAGTTGATAAGAAATTAAATGTTATTCAATATGCTAGTAAAACTCTAGACAATGCACAAAGAAATTATGCTACTATGAAAAAGAATTCTTAGCAGTTGTATTTGCTTGTGATAAGTTCAGACCTTATATTGTTGATTCTAAAGTAACTATTCACACTGATCATGCTGCTATTAAATATCTTATGGAAAATAAAGATGCTAAACCTAGACTTATTAGATGGGTTCTCTTGCTACAAGAATTTGATACATATTGTTGATAGAAAGGGAGCTGAGAACCCCGTTGCAGACAACTTGTCTAGGTTAGAAAATGTGCTTGATGACCCACTACCTATTGATGATAGCTTTCCTGATGAGCAATTAAATGTCATAAATGCTTCTCATACTGCTCCATGGTATGCTGATTATGCTAATTACATTGTTGCTAAGTTTATACCACCTAGTTTCACATACCAGCAAAAGAAAAAGTTCTTCTATGATTTGAGGCATTACTTTTGGGATGACCCACATCTTTATAAAGAAGGAGTAGATGGTGTTATTAGACGTTGTGTACCTGAGCATGAACAGGAACAGATCCTACGCAAGTGTCACTCCGAAGCTTATGGAGGACACCATGCTGGAGATAAAACTGCACATGTAACATCCCAAATTTTCAATTTGGAATGTTTTACAAATATTAGCTAAGCATCTATGCATTTTGTTTGAATTGAGTGACATTGGAATTTTTTCAGAGGCATTTGAGTTGTTGTTTGAGTTGGATTCAACTTGGCAATTGAAAGTTATCCCTGACAAATACTTGAGAAAAAGTATGAGAGGAGCTAACATGACACTCCAAAAATGTCAGAAGAAAATATTGCCAAAAAGGTTTGAATTCAAATTTGAATTTTATTTGGAGTTTGCAGAAAATGTTTTTTTTAGTTTCTGTTTTGCCTCTGGAAAAATGTCCACGTTGTAGGATTAATTCCCCTGAGAATTTTGATATATATATGTCTTATATAAAAATATTATAGTTTTCTCTTAGTTTAGTTTTTCTCTCTGCCTTATTCAAAAAAAAGAAAGGAAAGAACCCCCGAGCTGGCCAGGCCAACCGGCCCAGCCAGCCACCCGGCGCGAGCCACACGCACCCGCACCCGAATCCCCTCGCTTCGGTCGCCCGACCGAACCCCCCCTCTCCCTCTCTCACCGACGCGCCGGCCCCACCTCATCTCTTTCCCCTCGCCCACGCTATGCCGCGCCAGAGCGCGTTCGACGCCGCTGCGTCCGGATTCCACGGGATCACGATCCCGAGTCGCCCCCTGCTCCAAGTTGATGTCCTATAAATTCCTACGCCTCTCCTCTTCCGAATCCCCCTAAAACCCTAGCCCAAAACCCACCACAGCTCACGCCCTCCTCCTTTGGATCTCGCTGTCACCGCCGCAGTCCGCCGTCTGTTCCGACTCCGGTGAGGATCCCCCTGCCCTCAAACTTGTCAGCCGAAACCCCTCAACCGCGCGCACCTCCCTGACATCCTCTCTCCGTCCAGGGATCGCCGGAGCCGCCGCCTTGAGCATCACCCCGTCGCCGGAGTTGCAGAGCACCAGGAGCCCCGCCGAGCTCGTCCCACCCATTCTCCGGTCCCCGAGCTCACAACTCCACCCCACCGCCTCGCTCCGCCGCATCACCCCGACCTCGCCGCCGCCCCGGACCACCGAACCACCGCCACCAACGCCCGAGCCCTCCTCGCCGTCGACCGCCGCGGTAAGCCGCTGGACCCACCCACCGTTCGATTGGCAACCTACGGTGTAGATTAGAAATAGCGAATGGGTAGTTTTTTTATTAGACCGGTTTTACTTTTACGGTTTGTTTCCGGTTTAGTTACTAGGTTTAGTTAGACCAAACCGATCGGTTTATTTCTGTTAGCCCATGGACGCAGTGAATCTATTGATCGCTCGCGCGTTAGATAGTTTTAGAGCGCTCACTGTTTCGGCCCGTTAGCACGTTGGTTTGTTTTCTTTTCTTTTTTCGTTTCTGTTTTCTTCAGAATAGTTTCAATTTTGTAAAATCTGTATCTTTTAGGTTATTTATTATTTTTAGTTGATTCTTTTTTGTTAGTTTACAAATTTCTTGTAGCTTCTGTAGAAATTACTGTCGCCATGTTTAAGTTTATAAAAATAGTTTTATATTAGTTTTAGTCAGATTAGTATTTCTGCTATAAATTGAGCTAGGATTATTATTTTTAGGTGATTCTTTTGCCACTGCTTAGTTTTGACCTAGCCTAGAAGTAGGAACTTGTTGGGGTATTTGTAGATTGTATTAAAATTAGTTTTAGTCGAAAATCAAGCTTTTCTAGTTTTATTTAGCTTGCTGCTGTTTCCTGCTGTTCTAGTTATTGATAGAATTTTAGTTTACCCCTGTATATTTTATTTTAGATTAGTTTCTGTAGTTACAGAGGGTGAACATTTATTTACAGCAAAATAAAAAGTTTTATTTTATTTTTTAGGTATAACAGAGTTCTATAATAGATATTGAGTGATTCTTTTTGCACCTAGTTTGTATGCTGTTTTCCTTTATGTTAGTTAGAAAAACCCTTGTTTTGGATCTGTTAAGAAAAGTGTTAGTAGGTTAAAACTATTTTCTTGTTGTTGTTTGATGTGATGAAAACCTTGATTTTGTTTTCCTTGAGTTTTCTTTGATTTTGTTTTGAGTGCTTGTGCGTTTTCCTTTAGCTTGCTGATATGTTATTAGTGAAATACTTATTTGTGCTATTGTTTGACTCGATAGAATTTCCGGAGTGCGAAGCTTGCTATCTCGAGTCATTAGCGTTTGAAGACCGTCAGCCAGGCAAGTCATTTGATCATGTTTTACAATACCTATGATTTTGTTGCATTAGAATTATTCCTCCCCACCATGCATGCAGTAGGAGAATTTTAAGTTATGTCTTGAGTAGTATCATGAGGTAGGATGAACCCATTTCCCCTTGCTACTATTACCCGGGACGATGTAGTTTATCTTGCTATGCTCGTAGACGGGGTTGGTTGAGAGATTCATAAGGGAGATTTGAGAGTCAAGATGATGACACCCCCATGACTTCAAGCTCAAGATGGACTTCAAATTCACTACTAGGTGGAGGACGGTTGACGGGTACCCTGGAGAAACCAGCGGATGGCCGGGATGCATGGAGAAGCGCCATGACATCTTGCGGAAAGCTTCACCCATCCACGAAGATACGAATGGATACCCCTTGACCGGAAGCTTGCCTGTGCAGCCGCAAGCCATTATGGGCTCTGGCTAGGTTGACCGTAGGCATGACTCTGGACGGACGGTGCCAGCAGATGTAGAAGAACGGTAGGACATGGATGGGGATTGGCAGTGCTCAGAGAAACTCTATGGAAGACCCTGTTTCATTCATCCCGTCTTCAAACACCAGGCAGTGTGAGGACATAAAGGAGGGAATGAAAGTGCGTTATATCGACTAGAGGGGGGTGAATAGGCGATTTTTATGAAAGTCTTCAAAACATGAGAGTTATGAAGACAAACAGCGAAGAGTATGCCTATTACTATGCAGCAGAAGTTAGATTACACTAGGCCAGCCATGGTCATGTATTCAATAGAGTGAAAGCACAATGACAAACAGCTTCAGTGTAATAAGGATCAGGTAGGAAGAAGTTATGAAGCCAAACAGATCATACTTTCACGTTGTGAAGACAAAAAGATAAAGCAAGCATGCAATGGCTTCACAATGAGTAACAGTAAGAGAATTAAGTGAAGATAAAACTAGTGACTCGTTGAAGACAATGATATGTTGGACTAGTTCCAGTTGCTGTGACAACTGTACGTCTGGTTGGAGCGGCTAGGTATTTAAACCTTAGGACACACAGTCCCGGACACCCAGTCCTGAACACACAGTTCAGGCCACCAAGTCCTCACCGTATTCTCCTTGAGCTAAGGTCACTTAGTCCTCGCCCAATCACTCTGGTAAGTCTTCAAGGTAGACTCCCAAACCTTCACAAACTTCGTTCACTGGCAATCCACAATGTCTCTTGGATGCTCTGAACGCGACGCCTAACCGTCTGGAGGATTCACAGTCCTCAAGTGTAATAAGTCTTCAGATCACACAGACACGAAGACTTAAGTGATGCCCAATTTACTCTGGCTCTGGGTGGTTAGGGCTTTTCTCCTCACTATAAATTTTTCTCTCAAAGGCTTCGAGGTGGGTTTCTCTCAAACGACAAAAGCCGTGCACCGAAATCTGAGCAGCCAACCGTTTATGGTTGTGGGGGTGGGCTATTTATAGCCACTTGGCAACCCGACCTGATTTGTCCGAAATGACCCTGGGTCACTAAGGAACTGACACGTGTCTCAACGGTCACATTTCGAATTCTCATGGAAACTTTACTTGGGCTACAAGAAAAGCTGACTTGTCCGGCTCTGGACAAGATTCGCTCTCATTGTCTTCACTCGAAGATATAGGTTTTTGATTTAGGCATCACTTCAGTCATTCTGACTGGTTCTCCTGGACCCCACTTAACAGTACGGTGGTTCCTATGACTCAACACAAAAGACAAAGAACTACCAAAGATCTAAGTCTTCGAGTTCCAAAAGCTTCATAACGTGTCTTCTTTTGTCATAGTCTTCAATGTGAATATCTTCATATACCACCTTTGTCTTCAATGTCTTCATACATTTTTAGGGGTCATCTTTGGTAGTAAAACCGAATCAATGAGGGACTTCTACCTGTGGTTTCCTGCAATTCTCACGAACACATTAGTCCCTCAACTAGGTTTGTCGTCAATACTCCAAAACCAACTAGGGGTGGCACTAGATGCACTTACAATCTCCCCCTTTTTGGTGATTGATGACAAACTAGTTGAAGTTTTCAACGGGGAATATAAAGTGTGAAGTTTGTAAAGGATAGGGAATTGTCTTCATAAGTTGCAAGGGCTCCCCCTGAAGATGTGCATATAAGTTAATTTGCTTTTGGAATGCACATGCACATGGCAGGTTGTACTTGTGGAGATCCACTTCAGCTTATGATGACAATCCACTATGCATGTGAAAGTATATGAAGATAATGACATGCATAATGGAAAATGGACGTCTGCAGAATGAGATAAGTGCGGAATTTATCGTCGCACATGCAGAATTTATCTTTGCAAACAGAGTGGCAAACAAGTAGCAGACGACCATCGAGTTTTAGTGTTTACAACTCAAAGAACCAAATGAAGCAAAAGCAAGAGTTGTAAACACGAAGCAAAATATAACGAAACATAAGGCACCCGCCCATATTGACCCGCTTGAAGACTATAGACATCATATGCTTCTCCCCCTTTTGTCAGCAATGACCAAAAAGGTTTGAAGACATAGAGTTTTCTACGCGTTCCCAGGCGCAACAGGGCCGGTGGAGTTGTTTGGCGGTGCAGAGCTTGGAGGTGCTGAAGCAGGTGGTGGTGAAGTAGCATCGTCGTCTTCATCAATGATCCTTGCAGTAACTGTGGCAGCAGATGAAGAAAACTCAGAGACTTCAAGTGATGGTGTGTTGCGCATCACAGCCCTTCTAGGAGGTGTGGTGTCAAACTTGAAGCGCTCTGTGAAGCCATCCTCTTCAAGTTCAGCTTCAGTGCATATCATTGAGAGCCCTTTCCACGTACGACAGCAAGTCTCATGTGTAACAAAGGCATTCTTGGTGGCAAGGTTTCGAAGACGATAGACATCCACCAAGAGGCTCTTCATTTGACGCTTTAGCCAGTCGTGATGCCTATCTTGCTTTTGGTGAAGGGCCACAAGAAGCTCTCGGTCAGTGAGGACACGAGCACGCTTCTTGGGTCTTAGAGCATTTGTGCTATCTGTGGCTTCAGTAGATGCTGGTGCACGTGTAGTGCCAGCCAATGGATATACCCTGGATATGGCTTCAACACTTTCAACATTCTGCGTGAAGCTCTGGTGTTCTGCATTCTGAAGACTTATCGGTTGCTTGTCAGGCTCAGGATATATTGCTTCAGCAGAGGTATCCACATCTGGCAGGAAGATCCGATGGTTTCGGGCTGAGGGCTGATACGAGATCGTAGAGTGCAGTTTGATCAGTCTCATCACCCAAGGGGCATAGAACTTCAAACCAAATAATTCCGAGCCTGACGCTGCAAGTTGGCGTATGAAGAGATCCTGTGCGTTGAAGCATTTGCCATGCAGGATATAGAATATGAGAGTCTTCATTGCACCCTCAATCTTTGCATTTGGAGAGTGCCCCTTAATGGGCCAGAGAGTCCGCCGATGATGTGATATATGGTCCTGGGCAGGTACTCAAGGTCTTCAACGAAGAACTCAGTTGGATAGGGTGCATCATGAGGCAATGGCTTCATCATTGAGAGCATCTGACTCATATTTGTTGGTTCAGGCCTCTGGAATATGCTCTCAATAGCTTCAATGTAGTTGACAGCCTTCCTCGAAGAATTCGCCAGGAGTGGGCAGGCCGGTGAGCTCAATGATATCAAATGCATTGGCTTCATGATGGACATTGCCGGTCATCCACTCCAGGACCCAAGTCTTCGGATCTCTGTTGTATCCTTTATATGGAGGGTGGCATAGAACTGAAGCAGAAGCTCTTCATTCCAGTGCTCTTCATCAGTCACAAACGGCAGCAGACCCACTTGCTTGAAGCAATCCAAAGCTTCCTCAAGACAGGGCAGACCAGCAATGGCTTCAACCTCAAGGCGCTTGTGCGGGAAGATGCGACCTTGGTTGTATAGGATGCTTGAGTAGTAGCTGCGCTGAGGATAGCTCCAGAACCTATCTGATACAATCCTTTCCCTTGAATAGGGGTTCTTGGAGCTGTTGAAAAATGTATTGTCTGCCTTGAAGCTAATTTATGTCAAAGGAGCCAGGTGCTGATGCAGGACCTGGGAACCTTGGAAGCCTTGGGACTGGCTTCTGGACATGAGGCCTGTGCTCAATATGATAATCGAATTGAGGACCTGCAGCAGACTCAGGAACAGAAGTGTCTGGCTCAGTAGCTTCGCTGTCGCTGAAGCATTTGGTGGGGCGGGCTCCACATTGGCTTCAGTGTTTGTGGTGGCAGCCTCAACATTTTCTTCCTCCGCTTGTGTAGTTGGAGGGACAACCTCAGGCACGTTCTCCTGGAGAACTGCATCTTGATGGAGCGGGGGAGTGGGTTCTGGTGGTGCTTCTTCATTGTCTTCGGCTGATGCAGCCGGAATTCTTCAGTATGGACTTGAGGCTTGGACCTTTGCGAAGCCTACGGAACGCAGACGACGCTTGTGGGGTCGGAGTGGGCTGGGCCTCAAAGTCTTCTTCCTCCTGAGGGCGATCCGCCCATGACTCATCTTGTGCCATTGGCGTCAGAGGACGACCAATACTGATGAGTTCGCTTGTTTCAAGCTGAGGAAGGGCTGCATCATCTTGTACATTGTCTTGGTGACCAATGTCTTCAGCAGCTATGGGGTCGGCTGCTGGAATATCTTCAGCTTCAGGAGCCTCTGTGGGAGCAGGCTCATGAACTGTCAGTCGTCTTTCTGCATTGGGGTGAATGACAGAGAGGGGTTCAACCATCAAGGGCTCTGTGGGAGCAGCCCGAGCTTTCTTGATCTTGCGCTTCTTCTTGGTGGGGTCAGAAGGAGAGGCTTCAGAGTGTTTCCTCTTCCTAGCTTCAGCCTCTGCATTCCGTGTCTTCTTAAGCTCTGAAGCGGTTGACCGGCTCTTTGGCTTCGAGCCAGTCGTGGCGGTTGGGAAGACAATCGGAATAGCTTCTTGTCTTGGTGCCTCTGGTTCATTCACAGCAGGCTGCTTCTTCTTCTTCGCGGCCATCTTGGGGTCGATGCCAGGACGCCCAAGTGCCTTGCGCTTCTCGGCCTCATTGTAGGCCTGCACACATCGTTCTGCCAGAGACTTCATCCGCTCACGTGAGCCCTGAGCTTCAGCACGCTTCTTCAGAAAATTTTCCTTGAGCTCATGCAACATGGTTTTGAAGCTCTTCACTTCCTGCACGCTGAGCCTGGCCATGTGCTTCTTGAACTGAGCCTTTTCATGATCAATTTTCTGCTTCAGCTCAACAATGCGCTGAGCAATGGCCAAGTTCTGAAGCAATTGCGCCTTGGAAGGCGACGCTGAGGCCAACGGGCAGCTGCAGATCTTCGAAGCTAATGTCTGGTGAGGCAAACCATTCATCGATGAAGTTGTGGATGATGGCGACATCAAAGAGAGGCAAATTGTTGAAGATTTCAGCTTCTTCTTTGCTTTTGATAAGCTGCTCTAGAGCGTCATCTCCCAGATCTTCATCGCTTGATAGATCAATGGCTTCGCTGCGCAGAATGGCAGCAGCAGTGAGCTCTTTGCTGTGTGCTGGGGCTCCTTTTCCTTCTGGGGCTTGGAGACGCGGGATACGTCTTCAGACTGCACACTGACTTCAGGAGGTGCAGTTTTCAATGGCTTCGCCCTTGAGATTTTTGAGGCAGGGGCCGGCTTTGAAGCTTTTGGTTTCTTTGACTGCTTTGGCTTCGGCACAGCAGGAGCTTCATCAGACTCAGAGTCAGCTGGAGGGTCATTCACGGCAGTCCCTTGGACTAAGATGTGGGTGATCAGGCCCTCAAGATTGGCAAACGGACCGATGACATTGGGTTCCGCGTCGCGTGTGCCATCTGCCCTTGGTGCGGAGGGACCAGGGTTGAAGTCTAACCCAAATTTCTTTATTCAGCTTCGCTGACTGTTGGGCAAACTGAAAGTTGCGCTTGAAGAGATTGTCGTCACGACACCAGAGGAGTGACGACGGATGCGCATCATCAGGCTGTGGTCCTCGGACCATGCATGGGTAGAAGCCTTGAGCAATGGCTTCATCTCTGGTCCTGGGTAGGAGATTCTTGAAACGGATGTCCCCCCATGGTCTCCTGATGGCACTTTTCTCAGCATACTCCTGAGTGACGAAGCGGTATTTGAACCACTGTTCTGCCCAATAGCGTCGAATCCATTGGATTCGGGTCTTGCGCTGCCCATAGCTCTCTTCTGGATCTGTTTTGTACATTTCTGCCAAGTCTTCAGGCAGATCTTTGGAAGTTCCCTCACGTCTCTGTCTGCCCCCCTTCCTTGCTGCTGCTTCTGAAGCCATAAACTTTAACTTGAAAGGCTTCAAAACTTTCAAAGGCTTCAAAGGCTTTCTTTTTCTGGACCAACAGGAACTGGCTTCAGGAGAGTTTATGTGATGCTGTAGGAATTCTGCAAATGAATGCAGACTATGAGAACCGAAGGATTCTCCCACGGACATGTACCTGTGACAGCATTAAGGTGCGAGGGAAGGGGAAGAGGTCATATGCATTCTCAGAAGGTTTTGAAGATTAATCAGTTTAGAAGACATTGACCTCATCATGTGAAGACATTCACTCATAGATAAGAAGTTGGTTCCAGATTTGTACGAACCCACAGATCAGTACAAGTGAGGAATCTAACTACTTTATGAAGCATAAGTGAATATACTAGGCATGTTATGAGATGCAGATTGAAAGATCTAACTTGTGTGAAGACAAACTTCTTATTGTAGAAAGTGACAGAACCATAAGATGAGAAGGGGCTGTAAAAAGAAGTTTTATTTACCACACATAGAACTGCTAGACGGAAGTGGGAGTTGATGCTGAGCAGTTCAGTCCTCCGTGCCCTAACTTGGCGACGGAAAACACCTACGGCGACATCGGAGAGGACGATGTCCGCAGTCGGCGTGAGGACGGCGTTGGAGAGGTTGCGGTAGCGAAGCGCTTCGTCTCCGGCGTCGTCGAGTGCTAGCGGTGGCGCTAGGGTTCGTGCGAGGGTGGAAGAAGGAGATAATGACTGCGGTAAGTGTGAATTTATAGGCTCAGGGGCGGCATTGTGCTATTACACAGGTGCCCCTGGCGGTTCGCATTTGAGGAACGCGTGGCCAGTTAGCGAAAGTTTGGGGTTTGTTCCACGTCCCACGCACGCCTAAATTGTCGGGCGGTCGTTCCTGCTTCTCTGGATTTTATGTGGAGGAATGAGCATTAAAACGGACTTTATGGTTGTCTCTATATCTTCAGCTGACAAGGACACAGTGAAGACATTCGACAGTTTCAATAGAATGCATATGACTTGGAGAGATAGAATTTGAGATAGAAAGCATAGAGAGATTAGGGTCCGATCACATTCACTTAGTTCAAAAGATTTAACCAAGAAGACATAGCTATAAGTGAATGCTGTAGAGGACAGAACACTAGAGTATATACATCTATATAATCAACGTAGTGAAGATAATCATGAAGACATGTTGAGTTCGAAGCCAAACCAAATGTGAAGATATTGCAAGGTAACGCCATGAGTGAAACACTTCAAAATGGAACGTTTGGTGGTGGCGTCACCCACCGTATAGGAAGTATTAGACCCAGACACGACGCACAATTATCGTGGCGCTCCGAAGTCAAATTCCACATTTAATGTATTCACACTTAGAATGTATGTCTTCATTGATTGAAGATATACTTTACTTTGTGTGTTGCACATCTAAGTCATCAATATTCATAAGTGTTAGGATGTGTGCCTGATCACAGGACATTTGAGGATTCCAAGATATTTAGCTCACACCGTAACTTGCAAAACCTCTTCTCATCCAAGGGCTTGGTGAAGATATGCGCCAATTGCTCTTCAGTGTTGACGTGTATGATATCAATGTCTTCCTTCACAACATGATCTCTGAGAAAGTGATGACGAATTTCAATGTGCTTTGTCTTTGAGTGCTGAACTGGGTTGTTGGCAATCTTGATGGCGCTTTCGTTGTCGCAGTATAGTGGCACTTGCTTCAGATGAATGCCATAGTCCTTGAGTGTTTGCTTCATCCACAGAAGCTGAGCGCAGCAAGATCTAGCAGCAATGTATTCAGATTCAGCAGTGGAGAGAGATACACAGTTCTGCTTCTTTGAAGACCAACATACAAGTGATCGTCCCAAAAAGTGACATGTGCCTGATGTAGACTTGCGATCACCTTGTCACCAGCATAATCAGCATCCGAAAATCCAACCAAATCAAACTCTGAGCCCTTTGGATACCATAATCCTAGAGTTGGGGTGTGAGCCAAATATCGAAGAATTCGCTTCATAGCTAAGTGATGCGACTCCTTTGGTGCCGCTTGAAATCGAGCACACACGCAAACACTAAGCATGATATCTGGCCTAGATGCACATAAATAAAGCAAAGACCCAATCATGGAGCGGTATACCTTTTGATCGAACTCTTTACCATTGTCGTCAGGACCTAGATGATGTTTGGCTGGCATTGGTGTTGTGAAGCCTTTGCAGTCTTGCATACCAAACTTCTTCAGGCAATCTTTGAGATACTTCTCTTGAGATATGAAGATGCCATTGCGCTGTTGTCATATTTGAAGACCAAGGAAGAATTTCAGCTCCCCCATCATGGACATCTGATATTGCTCTTGCATCATATATCCAAACTCTTCACTGTAACTCTGATTGTGCAGCCGAAGATAATGTCAATCCACATTATATTTTGGCACAGCAACAGTTCACCATCATATGTCTTCGTGAAAAGAGTGGGATCCAAGGGAACAGGTATGAAGCCTTTGCTCTTCAGGAAGTACTTGAGTGTGTCATAACCAGGCCCTAGGGGCTTGTTTGAGGCCATACAGTGCCTTGTTGAGCTTGTATACCATGTCAGGATGTTTTGGATTTTCAAAGCCAGGCGGTTGTGCAACATACACTTCTTCTTCAATCTTGCCATTGAGAAGGCACTTTTCACATCCAATTTGATATAGAAGTATGTTATGGATGATTTGCATAAGGCCAGCAGAATGCGTATGGCTTCAAGCCTAGCCACAGGAGCAAATGTTTCATCGAAGTCAATGCCTCCACTTGAGTATATCCTTGAGCAACGAGACGAGCTTTGTTTCTGACAACTTGACCATGCTCATCTTGTTTGTTGCGGTATATCCATTTAGTGCCTATAATGTTGTGCTTCCGTGGATCAGGAGCTTAACCAGTTCCCATACATTATTCAGCTCAAACTGTTGAAGCTCTTCCTGCATAGCTTGAATCCATTCAGGTTCCATGAAGGCTTCTTCAACTTTCTTGGGTTCTGATATTGATACGAATGCGAAGTGCCCACAGAAATTTGCTAGCTGAGTTGCCCTTGAACGAGTGAGTGGACCAGGTGCATTGATGCTGTCAATTATTCTGTCAATCTGCACTTCATTGGCAACACGAGGATGTATAGGGCGAAGACTTTGCTTTTGCTGATCTGTGTTGTTGTTGGGAGGAATGTCTTTAGGTTGAGCAATGTCTTCATGTTGATCAGGTGCTGAGATGATAAGTTCTTCTTCAGGATGAGCTTCAGAAGGTATAATCTCTCCAGTTCCCATAAGCTTGATTGATTCACTGCTGGAACTTCATCTAGAACATTTGGCAGTTGCTCTCTTTGTGAACCATTTGCCTCATCAAACCGCACATCCACTGTTTCAACAACTTTGTAATGAAGAGATTGAAGACTCTGTAGGAGTGCGAATCCTTTCCATATCCAAGCATAAAGCCCTCATGTGCTTTTGGAGCAAACTTTGAGGTGTGGTGTGGGTCCTTGATCCAGCACCTTGCCAAATACTCTAAGTAACTGACATTTGGCTTCTTGCCAGTTAGGAGTTCATAAGATGTCTTGTTCAGAAGCTTGTGAAGATAAACACGATTGATTGTATGGCATGCAGTATCAATGGCTTCATTCCAGAATTTTCTTGGAGTCTTGTATTCATCTAGCATTGTTCTGGCCATCTCAATGAGTGTTCTGTTCTTGCGTTCGACGACGCCATTCTGCTGTGGCGTGTACGGAGCTGAGAATTCATGTGTGATGCCCAAGGTATCAAGATATGTATCAAGGCCAGTGTTCTTGAATTCAGTGCCATTGTCACTTCTGATGTGCTTTATCTTGGCGCCAAAATTGTTCATAGCTCGATTGGCGAAGCGTCTGAAGACATCCTGCACTTCAGTCTTGTAAAGGATTATGTGCACCCAAGTATATCTAGAGTAATCATCAACAATGACAGAAGCCAATAGAGGCAAG
>NC_053028.1:241761765-241848551 GCF_003073215.2 Triticum urartu | reverse complement strand
GCACTTTATATGAAAGTTTTTATTATATCCCTCTTGGATGCCTATCATATTAGGACTAAATTTATAACCAAAGCAAATTACCAAGTGATACGTCTCCATCATATCTACTTTTCCAAACCCTTTTGACCTTGTTTTGGACTCTAACTTGCATGATTTGAATAGAACTAACCCGGACTAACACTGTTTTCAGCAGAATTGCCATGGTGTTATTTTTGTGCAGAAATGAAAGTTCTCGGAATGACCTAAAACTTCACGGAGAATATTTTTGGAATATATAAAAAATAATGGCGAAAGAATCAACGTCAGGGGGCCCACACCCTGTCCACGAGGGTGGGGGCGCGCCCCCTGTCTCGTGGGCCCCCTGAGGCTCCACCGACCTCAAGTCCAACTCTATATATTCATTCGGGGACAAAAAATCAGAGAGAAGGATTCATCGCGTTTTACGATACGGAGCTGCTACCAAGCCCTAATCTCTCTTGGGAGGGCTGATCTGGAGTCTGTTTGGGGCTCCGGAGAGTGGAATCCATCACCATCATCATCAATCATCAACCTTCCTCCATCACCAATTTCATGATGCTCACCGCCATGCGTGAGTAATTCCATCGTAGGCTTGCTGGACGGTGATGGGTTGGATGAGATTTATCATGTAATCGAGTTAGTTTTGTTAGGGTTTATCCCTGGTATCCATTCTGAGATTGATATTGCTATGACTTTGCTATGCTTAATGCTTGTCACTAGGGCCCGAGTGCCATGATTTCAGATCTGAACCTATTATGTTTCCATGAATATATGTGAGTTCTTGATCCTATTTTGCAAGTCAATAGTCACCTACTATGTGTTATGATCCGGTAACCTTGAAGTGAAAATAATTGAGACCACTCCCGGTGATGACTGTAGTTTGAGGAGTTCATGTATTCACTAAGTGTTAATGCTTTGTTCCGGTACTCTATTAAAAGGAGGCCTTAATATCCCTTAGTTTCCAATAGGACCCCGCTGCCACGAGAGGGTAGGACAAAAGATGTCATGCAAATTCTTTCCCATAAGCATGTATGCCTATATTCGGAATACATGCCTACATTACATTGATGAACTGGAGCTAGTTCTGTGTCACCCTATGTTATAACTATTGCATGAGGAATTGCATCCGACATAATTATCCATCACTGATCCATTGCCTACGAGCTTTTCACATATAGATCCTTGCTTAGTTACTTCTACAATCATTACAAAACCAATACTGTTACTTTTGCCACCATTACCGTTACTTCCATATTACTTTGCTACTAAATACTTTGTTGCAGATATTAAGTCTTTCAGGTGCGGTTGAATTGACAACTCAACTGTTAATACTTGAGAATATTCTTTGTCTCCCCTTCTGTTGAATCAATAAATTTGGGTTGAATACTCTACCCTCGAAAACTGTTGCGATCCCCTATACTTGTGGGTTATCACCAAGCTATTTATATACTCTCAAAATAATATAAGTGAAGCATGTGAGTTCAATACTTTCTACAAAATAAATCCACCGCCGTGCTCTAAAAAGATATAAGTGAAGCACTAGGGCAAAAATTGCCTAGCTCAAAAGATATAAGTGAAGCACATAGAGTATTCTAATAAATCGCGATTCATGCATGTCCCTCTCAAAAGGTGTGTACAGCAAGGATGATTGTGGCAAACTAAAAAAAGCAAAGACTCAAATCATACAAGACGCTTTTCGGTTTTAAATTCGGCATATCTCGTAGTAGGGGTCCTAAGCTAGGCGTCTTGGAATGATGATAACATGGCCACTAACTTTACCCAGGTTCAAGCCCTCTTGATGGAGGTAAAACCCTATGTCCTGCTTTTGATTGTATGCATATGGGTGTTGTACATGGTACATGTATCTACCACGAGATTGATCTAATGAATATTAGTTGATCTATTGACTAGCCTGGCCTCGGTTTATATAATGCACCAGAGGCCTGGGTTTTAGAGGAGTCCTTGTCTTGGGGGTCAAGTCTTGTGGAATCCTCATTGTATGTGGCATGGGATGCCCAAAGTGGCCCATAAGTGAACCGCCATGGGGGTCCTCGGCCCGATCCAGCTGGTCGGGAGACGACGTGGTGAGTACTCCCTAGTCGAGGACACCGTTAGTAGCCCCCTGAACCGGTCTTCAAGTTGGGGACGCTCCTTGGTTCTTCCGAACTGTTCTTTATCTTCGGTCGTTGGTCTTGAAAACTTGTTCAACAAATCTTCCCAACTTCGATCTTGAGGATTGCCGAGCTAAATCTGAAGTGTTCACATGTCGGGCATCCGAGGAGCACTTTAAGTCTTCAGCCTTTATCAATGCCTTATTATTTTTACACCACACCTGGGGTTTGAAGTTGTTCACGTGCGGCGGTGCCCTCTTATGTCCGAGCTCCAACGTCGGACTGTATCCGAGCTCCCAAGTCGGTCTATATCCGAGCTCCAAAGCTGGACTATATCCAAGCTCCAAGGACGGACTGTATCCAAGCTCCAACGCCGGACTATATCCAAGGTGACAGAAGGGGAACCAACACGTATGTATTGTTGCCATTAAGGATAACAAGATGGGGTCTATTTCTACATAAATAGATTTTGTCTACATCATGTCATTGTTCTTATTGCATTACTCAGTTTCTCTATGAACTTAACACACTAGATGCATGCTGGATAGTGATAACCCACAAGTATAGGGGATCGCAATAGTTTTCAAGGTAGAGTATTCAACCCAAATTTATTGATTCGATACAAGGGGAGCCAAAGAATATTCTCAAGTATTAGCAGCTGAGTTGTCAATTCAACCACACCTGGAAACTTAATATCTACAGCAAAGTATTTAGTAGCAAAATAATATGATAGTAGTGGTAACGGTAGCAAAAGGTAACAGTAGCAAAAGTAAAGTTTTTGGTATTTTGTAATGATGATAGCAATAGCAATGAAAAAGTAAATAAGCAAAGAACAATATATGGAAAGCTCGTAGGCAATGGATCGGTGATGGAGAATTATGACGGATGCGGTTCATCATGTAACAATCATAACCTAGGGTGACACAGAACTAGCTCCAGTTCATCAATGTAATGTAGGCATGTATTCCGAATATAGTCATACGTGCTTATGGAAAAGAACTTGCATGGCATCTTTGTCCTACCCTCCCGTGGCAGCAGGGTCCTAATGGAAACTAAGGGATATTAAGGCCTCCTTTTAATAGAGTATCGGAACAAAGCATTAGCACATAGTGAATACATGAACTCCTCAAACTATGGTCATCACCGGTAAGTATCCCGATTATTGTCACTTCGGGGTTAACGGATCATAACACATAATAGGTGACTATAGACTTGCAAGATAGGATCAAGAACTCTCATATATTGATGAAAACATAATAGGTTCAGATCTGAAATCATGGCACTCGGGCCCTAGTGACAAGCATTAAGCACAGCAAAGTCATAGCAACATCAATCTCAGAACATAGTGGATACTAGGGATCAAACCCTAACAAAACTAACTCGATTACATGATAGATCTCATCCAACCCATCACCATCCAGCAAGCCTACGATGGAATTACTCACGCACGGCGGTGAGCATCATGAAATTGGTGATGGAGGATGGTTGATGATGACGATGGCGACGGATTCCCCTCTCCGGAGCCCCGAATGGACTCTAGATCAGCCCTCCCGAGAGGTTTTAGGGCTTGGCGGCGGCTCCGTATTGTAAAACGTGATGAATTCTTCTCTCTGATTTTTTTCTCCCCAAAACCAAATATATGGAGTTGGAGTTGAGGTCGGAGGAGGTCCAAGGGGCCCACGAGGTAGGGGCGCGCCCCCCACCCTCGTGGACAGCTGGTGGGCCCCCTGGCCTTCATCTTTTGCAAGGATTTTTTATTATTTCCGAAAAGTTGCTCCGTGAAGTTCCAGGTCATTCCGAGAACTTTTGTTTCTGCACATAAATAACACCGTGGTAATTCTGCTAAAAATAGCGTCAGTCCGGGTTAGTTCCATTCAAATCATGCAAGTTAGAATCCAAAACAAGGGCAAAAGTGTTTGGAAAAGTAGATACGACGGAGACGTATCAACTCCCCCAAGCTTAAACCCTTGCTTGTCCTCAAGCAATTCAGTTGATAAACTGAAAGTGATAAATAAAAACTTTTACAAACTCTGTTTGCTCTTGTTGTTGTAAATATGTAAAGCCAGCATTCAAGTTTTTAGCAAAGATTATGACTAACCACATTTACAATAACGCTTAGGTCTCAAGTTTACTTATATCAATGGCATAATCAACTAGCGAGAAATAATAATAAATCTCAGATGACAACACTTTCTCAAAACAATCATAATATGATATAACAAGATGGTATCTCGCTAGCCCTTTCTGAGACCGCAAAACATAAATGCACAACACCTTTAAAGATCAAGGACTGACTAGACATTGTAATTCATGGTAAAAGAGATCCAGTCAAGTCATACTCAATGTAAACTAACAGTAATGAATGCAAATGACAGCGGTGCTCTCCAACTGGTGCTTTTTAATAAGAGGATGATGACTCAACATGAAAGTAAATAGATAGGCCCTTCGCAGAGGGAAGCAGGGATTTGTAGAGGTGCCAGAGCTTGGTTTTAAAATAGAGGTGAATAATATTTTGAGCGGTATACTTTCATTGTGAACATAACAACCAAGAGATGGCAATATCTTCCATGCTACACACATTATAGGCGTTCCCAAACAGAATGGTAAAGTTTATACTCCCCCTTCCACCAACAAGCATCAATCCATGGCTTGCTCGAAACAACGAGTGCCTCCAACTAACAAGAGTCCCAGGGGGAGTTTTGTTTGCAATTATTTTGATTTAGTTTGCATAAAGCATGGGACTGGGCATCCCGGTGACCAGCCATTTTCTCGTGAGTGAGGAGCGGAGTCCACTCCTCTTGAGAATAACCCGCCTAACATGGAAGATACAGACAACCCTAGTTGATACATGAGCTATTCGAGCATACAAAACAGGATATTTATTTGAAGGTTTAGAGTTTGGCACATACAAATTTACTTGGAACGGCAGGTAGATACCGTATATAGGTAGGTATGGTGGACTCATATGGAATAACTTTGGGGTTTATGGAGTTGGATGCACAAGCAGTATTCCCACTTAGTACAGGTGAAGGCTAGCAACAGACTGGGAAGCGACCATCTAGAGAGCGACAACAGTCATGAACATGCATTAAAATTAATCAACACCGAATGCAAGCATGAGTAGGATATAATCCACCATGAACATAAATATCGTGAAGGCTATGTTGATTTTGTTTCAACTACATGAGTTAACATGCGCGAAGTCAAGTCACTTAAATCATTCAGAGGAGGATACCACCCTATCATACCACATCACAACCATTTTAATAGCATGTTGGCATGCAAGGTAAACCATTATAAGCTCCTAGCTAATCAGGCATGGCACAAGAAACTATGGTCTCTAGTTGTCATTGCAAACATGTTTATTCATAATAGGCTGAATCGGGAACGATGAACTAATCATATTTACAAAAACAAGAGAGGTCGAGTTCATACCAGCTTTTCTCATCTCAGTCAGTCCGTCATATATCGTCATAATTGCCTTTCACTTGCACGACCGAATAGTGTGAATAATAATAATAGTGCACGTGCATTGGACTAAGCTGGAATCTGCAAGCATTCAATAAACAGGAGAAGACAAGGCAATATGGGCTCTTTTGTCAGATCAACAATAATGCATATAAGAGCTACTTCAACAATTTAATTACGGTCTTCTCCTATCGACCCCCAAAGAAAAGAAATAAAATTATTTACACGGGAAAGCTCCCAACAAGCAAAATAAGAACATGAAATCTTTTTGGGTTTTGTTTTTAATTACTACAACAAGCATGGAAAGTAAACTAATTAAAAGCTACAACTATTTTTTTGGTTTTTCTTAAGGTTTATTAAACACACAAGAAGAACGCATAAAAAGGAAAATAAACTAGCATGGATGATACAATGAAAAAGTATGAGCACCGACATCTAGTAATGAGTGTGTGAACATAAATGTAATGTCGGTGAGAAATACGTACTCCCCCAAGCTTAGGCTTTTGGCCTAAGTTGGTCTATGGCCACAGTTGGCCTAGCGGATATCCATAATAATAGTTGGGGTCGTACTGAGAAGAAGAAGACTCTGATTGCCACTGGTTGGCAATCATCTCCGGATCCCACTGGTAATTAGACTGTCGTGGAGGATCAACTTGTGGTTCCGGTTCTGGATCTGGGGCTGATGTAGGGTTCCGATAGGCGTGAATAGCCTCTAACGGAACAATGTACTGGCCTGCAGATAAATCAAACAGGGAAGGAGCAGACAGGGTAATAGTCTCAGGATAATGTTTATCAAAGAACAATTTGTATTTAAGCTCCCCTTCCCTATTCTTAACAATAAAATCGTGTGCTACCATACTCTTATAATCTAAGTAAACACGTGGAAGCAATTTTTCTTCCTTCTCATAATGCCTAATAGGTATGTTAAAATGTGCAGCTAGGCGTGAAGCATAGATGCCTCCAAATATGGGCCCCTTGGTACGGTTCAGACTTAACCGTTTAGCAATAATACCGCCCATACTAACAGAGTTATCACTAAATAAACCGTGGAACAAAATAATAATATCAGGAACACTAAGGTTTCCACAGTTTCCGCGACCAATTAAGCAACGACTAGCAAATATTGCAAGATAGTGT
Source organism: Triticum urartu (assembly GCF_003073215.2). Taxonomy (NCBI): domain Eukaryota; kingdom Viridiplantae; phylum Streptophyta; class Magnoliopsida; order Poales; family Poaceae; genus Triticum; species Triticum urartu. The sequence continues at coordinate 241,841,817 of NC_053028.1, read as the reverse complement.
AAAACAGGAAAATGTATGCTAGTGATTCGTGCATCGGAAACCTTCCTCGCTTCCCCTACAGTGATGGTATCAATAAACCCATCCACATCACTGGGATGTGGTTCCTCTGTCGTGCCCTCAAAAGGGACCAAACAAAACCGACAAAAATCATAAATTGACATCTCCTTATGCTCATCATATAAATAAAACTCCACCGTAGGTGGTGAGCTCCTAGAATGGAAATGAAAGTTTTGCACAAAGATATTTGTGAGTAAGAGATACTGATCGCGTTGGTCATGGAGGAAAGCGGTGAGGCCTGCATTCTCAGCCAATTCATAAAAATCTTCATAAATCCCGGCTGCTCTCAAGAAATCATCGGAAGTCCATTCACAAGACCGAACCTCCGCGGTGCAAGGCAGATTATATTTGGGCTTCTGTGCCTTTTCCTTCGAGCTTCGGCTCGAGGAGCCCCTCAAAAGTCTCTTCATTGTTTTCTGAAAAATTCTGAAATTTTTAGTAACTTCAAAATAAAAGTAAACCAAACTCAATAATATTGATAGCAACTACTCCTAGAAGTGCCTAGAGCCTATATCATGCATCAAAACTACTTTTGACCATATAAATTTGACATGCAAGCTCAAGAACATGGTCACCTAGGCAACATAAATTTGCAATGAATAAAGCACTAGAACAAAAACTAATTGGACCAATGGAGGAGCCACATACCAAGGAACAATCTCACCAAGCAGTTTTGTGAGAGGTGCTTTGAGCAAGGAGATCGAAAATGGCAGCAAAACGAGCTTGGACTCGGGTATGAACTGGATATTCGTGTTTGGGGGAGGAAGAAGGAGTGTGTGGGTGAAAGGATAAGTGGAGGAGGGCCACCGTGGGCCCACGAGGCCGGGGGGCGCGCCCCCACCCTCGTGGCCAGGTGGATGACCCCCCTGCTGTGTTCTCAGTGCCAAATATTCTCAAATATTCCAGAAAAAATCATATTTAAATTTCAGGGCATTTGGAGAACTTTTATTTTCGGGGTATTTTTATATTGCACGGATAAATCAGATAACAGACAGAAAAATACTATTTTTATTTTATTTAATATAAATAACAGAAATTAAAAGGAGGGTACAGAAGGTTGTGCCTTCTAGTTTCATCCGTCTCATGATCATTAAAAGGAATCCACTAACAAGGTTGATCAAGTCTTATTAACGAACTCATTCCGAATAACATGGAACCGGAGAAATTTCGAATAACACTATGTTACCTCAACGGGGATATGCACATCCCCAATAATAAGAATATCATATTTCTTCTTGACAGTAGGAAGAGGAAATTCAAAACCTCCAAATATAATCGATGGAATTTTTCCAATAGAGTTGATACTATGAACTTGAGGTTGTTTCCTCGCAAAGTGTACCGTATGCTCATTACCATTATCATGAAAAGTGACATTGCCTTTAGTGCAATCAATAACAGCCCCTGCAGTATTCAAAAAGGGTCTTCCAAGAATAATAGACATACTATCCTCCTCGGGAATATCAAGAATAACAAAGTCCGTTAAAATAGTAACGTTTGCAACTACAACAGGCACATCCTCACAAATACCGACAGGTATAGCAGTTGATTTATCAGCCATTTGCAAAGATATTTCAGTAGGTGTCAACTTATTCAAATCTGTAAGTGCATCTAGTGCCACCCCTAGTTGGTTTTGGAGTATTGACGACAAACCTAGTTGAGGGACTAATGTGTTTGTGAGAATTGCAGGAAAACACAGGTAGAAGTCCCTCATTGATTCGGTTTACTACCAGAGATGACCCCTAAAAATGAATGAAGACATTGAAGTCAAAGGTGGTATATGAAGATATTCACATTGAAGACTATGACAACAGAAGACACGTTATGAAGCCTATGGAACTCGAAGACTTAGATCTTTCGTAGTTCTTTTTATTTTTGTTGAGTCATAGGAACCACCGTACTGTTAAGTGGGGTCCAGGAGAACAAGTCAGAATGACTTAAGTGATGCCTAAATCAAAAACCTATGTCTTCGAGTGAAGACAATGAGAGCAAATCTTGTCCAGAGCTGGACAAGTCAGCTTTGCTTGTAGCCCAAGTAAAGTTGCCATGAGAGTTCGAAATCTGACCGTTGAGACACGTGTCAGTTCCTTAGTGACCCAGGGTCATTTTGGACAAATCAGGTCGGGTTGCCAAGTGGCTATAAATAGCCCACCCCCACAACCATAAACGGTTGGCTGCTCAGATTTCAGTGCACGGCTTTTATCATTTTGAGAGCAACCCACCTCGAAGCCTTTGAGAGAGAAATCCTTGCGAGGACAAAGCCCTCAACACCCAGAGCCAAAGAGTGTTAGGCATCACTGAAGTCTTCCTGTCTGTGTGATCTGAAGACTTATTACACTTGAGGACTGTGCATCCTCCAGACGGTTAGGCGTCGCGTTCTGAGCATCCAAGAGAAATTGTGGATTGCCGGTGAACGAAGTCTGTGAAGGTTTGGGAGTCTACCTTGAAGACTTACCAGAGTGATTGGGCGAGGTCTGTGTGACCTTAGCTCAAGGAGAAAACGGTGAGGACTGGGTGTCCTGAGCTGCGTGTTCAGGACTGGGTGTCCGGGACTGTGTGTCCTTTGGTTTAAATACCTAGCCGCTCCAACCAGACGTACAGTTGTCACAGCAACTGGAACTGGTCCAACAAATCATTGTCTTCAACGTGTCACTGGTTTCATCTTCACTTCCTTTGACTTACTGTTATTCATTGTGAAGCCATTGCATGCTTGCTCTATCTTTTGTCTTCACAACGTAACTGTATGAGTTGTTTGGCTTCATAACTTCTTCCTACCTGATCCTTATTACACTGAAGCTGTTTGTCACTGTGCTTTCACTATATTGAATACTTGACCATGGCTTGCCTTGTGTAATCTAACTTCCGCTGCATAGTGATAGGCTTATCTATTCTGTTTGTCTTCATAACTTTCATGTTTTGAAGACTTTCACAAAAATCGCCTATTCACCCCCCCTCTAGTCGATATAACGCACTTTCAATTGGTATCAGAGCGAGGTGCTCCCTTGTTCTGTGTGATTCAGTTTAACCACCTGGAGTTTTAGCTATGTCGACTGCAGGGATAATCAAAGTCTCCGCTGCTTGCCCCGTCTTCGATGGAACTGAATATCCCTACTGGAAGAATAAGATGCGCATGCATCTTGAAGCCATTGATGTCGACCTATGGTATGTCGTCGAGAACGGCGTTCCCAAGGCTGGAGAAGGTGTCACTGCTGCTGATGTCAAGAAATTCGTTCAACTGGACTCTACTGCCAAGAATATCATCTGTGGTCATCTGACCAAAGGACAGTATGGCCGTGTGAGTGCCTTGAAGACATCCAAACTGGTCTGGGACTGGCTCTCCAAAGTTAATGAAGGCATCTCAACCCAGAGAGATCAAAGAATCAGTGTCCTTCGCAATCTCTTCAACCATTTCAAGCGAAATGACAATGAGAATGTCCAGCACACATTTGACAGACTCACTGACATCACAAACGAGCTTCAAGCCCTCGGCGCCACTGAGATCACCAAACATGAAATCGTCAAGACGCTGCTGAGATCACTTGATAGTTCGTTTGACATCCTGGCCCTGATGATTCAAGAACGTCCTGATTTCAAGACACTCAATCCGTCTGACATACTTGAGAGGCTCAACACACATGAGTTTCAGCTTTCTGAGAAAAGAGATATCTACGGTCCAAACTATGGGCGAACTCGCGCCTTGAAGGAAAAAGCTGTCTCCTCATCTGAAGAAGAATCTGACTGCAGTTCTGATGATCCTGAAGACATTGGAAGAGAACTTGGAATGCTAGTGAAGAAGTTCCAAAAATTCACCAAGAAGAAAGGCTTCAGAAAATCTTCACGATCAAGCTCAAGGAATGATGAAGCTTCTGCTCATGACTACAAGAAGAAAACATGTCACAAGTGCAAGAAAACTGGACACTTCATCTCTGAGTGTCCACAGTGGGACAATGAGAATAGAAGGAAGAAGAAGAGCAAGGAATATGATTCTGACGACAAGAAGAAGAAGAAATACTCAAAGTCTTCTTCCAAGTCTTCATCAAAGTCTTCATCACACAAGAAGAGCTCATCTGGCAAGGCACGTGCGTTTGTTGGAAAGGAGATGGATTCAGAGGAGGAGTCCGCATCTGAGGAGGCAGAGGTGGAGTCTGAGGAGGAGTTTGATTCTGGCATTGCGAGTCTGGCTACAGCATACGTCGCCAAGTCCATCTTCAACACTGAAGACAATGACTGTATCACCGACACCGACGCAAATGACAAGAACGACTCCACTCCTACCTACTGCTTCATGGCACGCGGTGCCAAGGTAAACACACGCACTACTCGCTATGAAACATCTAGTGACGATGACTCTGAATGTGATTCAAAACCTAGCTACAAAACATATGCTAAAATTGCAACTGAACAACAGAAAACTATGGAACATATTCAAAAACTGTTAGACAGAAGCGATGATCTGTTGGGTGCTGAAATGACTCGATCTGAATCCTTAATTGAAGACATAAGAAACCTTCGCGTTAAGTATCAGGAACTTGAAGATCGTCATGATACTCTCTCAACAACTCATGAAAAGCTTTCCTATGATTATCTTCAAAGGAAGCAAGAACTTGAGAAATTGAGGGTGGCTCATGAAGATCTTCAAAAGGAAAACGAGTCACTTCGCTCCGAACAGATCAGTCCCGCTCAGGAAGGATTTGAACCACCATGTCTTAAATGCATTGAGCGTGATAATGCTAATTCTGTTGCTGAATGTTCCACTGCTACTGCTGTTGCAATATCTTCAACTGTTGACGTGGTAACTAACCCCTCTGCTGAGGATACCACTGCTATTGCTGATGAGAATGCTATGTTGAAGACATTGCTTGAAACAGGGATGTACAAAAGTCTTAAAGGACATCAGACACTATGTGATGTCCTCAAGAAGCAGATCCTGAATCGAAACCCTAGGAAAGAGGGTGTTGGATTTGTGAGGAAAATCAATGCAGATGGCTCTTACTGGAAACCTGAGCAGTACCCCAAAACCACATGGGTTGCTGCAAAGGAACTTTCAGCAGATCCATCCAAATTATCTGGCTTCACTTGTGCTAACCCCATTATAATTGATGAATCCTTTGATGCAAACTATAAACTGTTTAAGAATCAGAATGGTGAAGTGTTTGCCAGGTACATTGGTACTAACTGCAGGAATGGACCGCCTATGAAGAAGATCTGGGTTCCGAAAAAGTGTCTGGAAATCTTCCTGTGAATGTCTTCATGACACCTCACTTAAAGAAGAGAAACCTCAGACCAAAGGCTTCATATGGTCCAAAGGCTTCATACAAACAGAGGACTCACCTGAGTCGCACTAACGCAAATATTTTGCAGGGAAACTATACTCAGGCATATGAATATGAGAGCGGTTCATCGAATCGTGTTCATGTGACCAAAAATTATTCTGCCTATTCCTATGAGTATTATTGTCCACCTGCTAGAATGTTTGCTAAGGCTTCAAAGCCAAAATTCTCAGATGCTGCACTTAGACTTATTGCTTCTAAGCCACCCTTGAAGATGTGGGTGGTTAAGAAAGCTTAACTCTCTTTTGCAGGGAAAGCTCTCCAGCAGAAAAACAAAATCTTCTGATGATATTGCTAGGGACCTTAAAAATCTTGTAGGGCGCAAGATAAAATGCCTGAATGGCATCATTATGTACTTTGCTCCTGAATCGCATGCTACTCTCCCTATTAGTCCTAATCTGGATCTAAGTTTTCATAACCCACTGGTTCGTCAAATGTTTATGCTTCACAATTCTCTTCGTGAAGCCTATCCCCCTAACTGCACTGTAGGGTACGACACCAGCGACTTCAAAGTCTTCAGCATGGATTATTGACAGTGGGTGTACAAATCACATGACTGGCAGAAGAAGCCTTCTTATGGACTCAACATTACGTCCATCCGACAAGAGCCACATCACATTTGCTGACACTGGTAAAAGTAAGGTATTGGGTCTAGGTAGAGTTGCAATCTCAAAGGATCAACACATGGATAAAGTCATGCTTGTTGAATCCCTTGGCTTCAACTTAATGTCTGTCTCAATGCTTTGCGATCTGAATATGATTGTAATGTTTGGAAAATATCACTGCCTGGTGCTAATGGAATCTGACAAATCTCTAGTGTTTGAAGGGTATCGGAAAGGTGATTTGTACGTGGTAGATTTCTCAGCAGGACCACAACTTGCGGTATGCCTTCTTGCAAAAGCTTCAGAATGCTGGCTTTGGCATCGGAGGCTTGGGCATGCTGGCATGAGGAACCTCCACACCCTTGCGAAGAAGAAGCATGTCATAGGCATCAAGGGCGTCAAGTTCAAGAAAGATCATTTATGCGGTGCCTGTGAAGCAGGGAAGATGACAAGGGAAAAACATCCTTCGAAGACAATCATGACTACTACACAACCCTTCGAACTGCTCCACATGGATCTTTTCGGTCCCACTCACTACTCAATTTTTACTACTACTGCTTGCCTCTATGGCTTCGTCATTGTTGATGATTACTCTAGATATACTTGGGTACACATAATCCTTTACAAGACTGAAGTGCAGGATGTCTTCAGACGCTTCGCCAATCGAGCTATGAACAATTATGGCGCCAAGATAAAGCACATTAGAAGTGACAATGGCACTGAATTCAAGAACACTGGCCTTGATACATATCTTGATACCTTGGGCATCACACATGAATTCTCAGCTCCGTACACGCCACAGCAGAATGGCGTCGTCGAATGCAAGAACAGAACACTCATTGAAATGGCCAGAACAATGCTAGATGAATACAAGACTCCAAGAAAATTCTGGACTGAAGCCATTGATACTACATGCCATACAATCAATCGTGTTTATCTTCACAAGCTTCTGAACAAGACATCTTATGAACTCCTAACTGGCAAGAAGCCAAATGTCAGTTACTTCAGAGTATTTGGCGCAAAGTGCTGGATCAAGGACCCACATCACACCTCAAAGTTTGCACCAAAAGCACATGAGGGCTTTATGCTTGGATATGGAAAGGATTCACACTCCTACAGAGTCTTCAATCTCTTCCATTACAAAGTGGTCGAAATAGTGGATGTGCGGTTTGATGAAACAAATGGTTCACAAAGAGAGCAACTGCGAAATGTGCTAGATGAAGTCCCAGCTAGTGAATCAATCAAGCTTATGGGAAATGGAGAGATTATGCCTTCTGAAGCTCATCCTGAAGAAGAACTCATCATCTCAGCACATGATCAACATGAAGACAATGCTCAGCATGAAGACATTCCTCCAAACAACAACGCAGATCAGCAAGAGCAAAGTCTTCGCCCTATACATCCTCGTGTTGCAAATGAAGTGCAGATTGACAGAATACTTGACAGCATCAATGCACCTGGTCCACTCACTCGTTCAAGGGCAACTCAGCTAGCAAACTTCTGTGGGCATTTCGCATTCGTCTCAATATCAGAACCCAAGAAAGTTGAAGAAGCCTTCATGGAGCCTGAATGGATTCAAGCTATGCAAGAAGAGCTTCAACAGTTTGAGCTGAATAATGTATGGGAACTGGTTAAGCGTCCCGATCCACAGAAGCACAACATAATAGGCACCAAATGGATATACCGCAACAAGCAAGATGAGCATGGTCAAGTTGTCAGAAACAAAGCTCGTCTCGTTGCTCAAGGATATACTCAAGTGGAGGGCATTGACTTCGATGAAACATTTGCTCCTGTGGCTAGGCTTGAAGCCATACGCATACTGCTGGCCTATGCAAATCATCATAACATACTTCTATATCAAATGGATGTGAAAAGTGCCTTTCTCAATGGCAAGATTGAAGAAGAAGTGTATGTTGCACAACCACCTGGCTTTGAAAATCCAAAACATCCTGATATGGTATACAAGCTCAACAAGGCACTGTATGGCCTCAAACAAGCCCCTAGGGCCTGGTATGATACACTCAAGTACTTTCTGAAGAGCAAAGGCTTCATACCTGGTTCCCTGGATCCCACTCTTTTCACGAAGACATACGATGGTGAACTGTTTGTGTGCCAAATATATGTGGATGACATTATCTTCGGCTGCACCAATCAGAAGTATAGTGAAGAGTTTGGATATATGATGCGAGAGCAGTATCAGATGTCCATGATGGGGGAGCTGAAGTTCTTTCTTGGTCTTCAAATCCGACAACAGTGCAATGGCATCTTCATATCTCAAGAGAAGTATCTCAAAGATTGCCTGAAGAAGTTCGGTATGCAAGACTGCAAAGGCTTCACAACACCAATGCCGGCCAAACATCATCTAGGTCCTGACGACAATGGTAAAGAGTTCGATCAAAAGGTATACCGCTCCATGATTGGGTCTTTGCTTTATTTATGTGCATCTAGGCCAGATATCATGCTTAGTGTTTGCATGTGTGCTCGATTTCAAGCGGCACCAAAGGAGTCGCATCACTTAGCTGTGAAGCAAATTCTTCGATATTTGGCTCACACCCCAACTCTAGGATTATGGTATCCAAAGGGCTCAGAGTTTGATTTGGTTGGATTCTCGGATGCCGATTATGCTGGTGACAAAGTTGATCGCAAGTCTACATCAGGCACATGTCACTTTCTGGGACGATCACTTGTATGTTGGTCTTCAAAGAAGCAGAACTGTGTATCTCTCTCCACTGCTGAATCTGAATACATTGCTGCTGGATCTTGCTGCGCTCAGCTTCTGTGGATGAAGCAAACACTCAAGGATTATGGCATTTATCTGAAGCAAGTGCCACTTTACTGCGACAATGAAAGCGCCATCAAGATTGCCAACAACCCAGTTCAGCACTCGAAGACAAAGCACATTGAAATTCGCCATCACTTTCTCAGAGATCATGTTGTGAAGGAAGACATTGATATCATACACGTCAACACTAAAGAGCAATTGGCAGATATCTTCACCAAGCCCTTGGATGAGAAGAGGTTTTGCAAGTTACGGTGTGAGCTAAATATCTTGGAATCCTCAAATGCCTGTGATCGGGCACACATCCTAACACTTATGCATATTGATGACTTAGATGTGCAACGCACTAAGTAAAGTATATCTTCAATCAATGAAGACATACATTCTAAGTGTGAATACATTAATATGGAATTTGACTTGGGAGCGCCACAATAATTGTGCGCCGTGTCTGGGTCTAATACTTCCTATACGGTGGGTAACGCCACCACCAAACGTTCCATTTTGAGGTGTTTAACTCATGGCGTTACCTTGCAATATCTTCACATTGGTTTGGCTTTGAACTTAACATGTCTTCATGATTATCTTCACTATGATGATTATATATATATATGCTCTAAGTGTTCTGTCCTCTACAGCATTCACTTATAGCTATGTCTTCTTGGTTGAATCTTTTGAACTAAGTGAATGTGATCGGACCCTAACCTCTCTATGCTTTCTATCTCAAACTCTATCTCTCCAAGTCATATGCATTCTGTTGAAACTGTCGAATGTCTTCACTGTGTCCTTGTCAACTGAAGACATAGAGACAACCATAAAAGTCCGTTTTTAATGCTCATTCCTCCACATAAGATCCGGAGAAGCAGGAATGACCGCCCGACAATTTAGGCGTGCGTGGGACGTGGAACAAACCCCAAACTTCCGCTAACTGGCCACGCGTGCCTCAAATGCGAACCGCCAGGGGCACCTGCGTAATAGCACAATGCTGCCTCTGAGTCTATAAATTCACACTTACCGCAGTCATTACCTCCTTCTTCCATCCACGCACGAACCCTAGCGCCACCGCTAGCTCTCGACGACGCCGGCGACGAAGCGCTTCACTGCCGCAACCTCTCCGATGCCGTTTTCACACCGACAGCGGACATCGCTCTCTCCGCCGTCGCCGTAGGTGTCTTCCGTCGCCAAGTTAGGGCACGGAGGATCGAACTGCTCGGCCTCAACTCCCACTTCGTCTAGCAGTTCCAAGTGTGGTAAATAAAACCTCTTTTTACAGCCTCTCTTGATCCTATAGTTCAGTCACTTTCAACCATAAGAAGTTTCTCTTCACACAAGTTACATCTCTCTCAGTCTGCATCTCATAACCTGCCTAGATATTCACTTGTGCATTACGAAGTAGTTAGATTCCTCACTTGTACTGATCTGTGGGTTCGTACAAATCTGGAACCAACTTCTTATCTATGAGTGAATGTCTTCGCACGATGAGGTCAATGTCTTCTAAACCGATTTATCTTCAAAATCTTCTGAGAATGCATATGACCTCTTCCCCTTCCCTCGCACCTTAATGCTGTCACAGGTACATGTCCGTGGGAGAATCCTTTGGTTCTCATAGTCTGCATTCATTTGCAGAGTACTTGCAGCATCACATCAACTCTCCTGAAGCCAGTTCTTGTTGGTCAAGCAAAAGGAAGCCTTTAAAGACTTTGAACATCTTGAAGCCTTCCAAGTTAAGATTCATGGCTTCAGAAACAGCAGCAAGGAAGGGAGGCAGACAGAGACGTGGTCGAACGTCCAAAGATCTGCCTGATGAATTGGCAGAGATGTACAAAACTGATCCTGAAGAAAGCTATGGTCAGCGCAAGACACGAATCCAATGGATTCGAAGATATTGGGCAGAGCAATGGTTTCAATACCGCTTCGTCACTCAGGAGTATGCCGAAAAGTGCGCCATCAAGAGACCGTGGGGAGACGTATTATACAAAAATCTCGTACCCAGGTCCAGAGACGAAGCCATTGCTCAAGGCTTCTATCCATGCATGGTGAGAGGACCACAGCCAGCTGAAGCACATCCTTCATCACTTCTCTGGTGTCGCGATGACAATCTGTTCAAGCGCAACTTCCAATTTGCTCAGAACTCTGCAAAGCAAAACAAGAAAAAGCTGGGATTAGACTTCAACCCTGGTCCCTCTGAACCAAGGGCAGATGGCACACGCGACGCCGATCCCAATATTATCGGGCCGTATGCCAATCTTGCAGGCCTCATCACCCGCATCCTAGTCCAAGGGACTGCCGTGAATGACCCTCCAGCAGATACTGAGTCTGATGACGCCCCTGCTGCGCCGAAGCCAAAGCAGAAGAAGCCAAAAGCTTCAAAACCAGCCGCTTCTCCCAAAATCTCAAGAGCGAAGCCATTGGCAACTGCACCTCCTGAAGCCAGTGCGCAGTCTGAAGACTTATCACGAGTCTCCAAGCCCCAAGAAGCCAAGAAGCCTCAGCCACACACAGGCAAAGAGCTCACAGCTGCTGCCATTCTGCGCTGCGAAACCATTGATCTATCAAGCGATGAAGATCTTGGAGATGACGCTCTTGAGCAGCTCATCAAGAGCAAGGAGGAGGCTGAAATCTTCAATAATCTGCCTCTGTTTGATGTCGCCATCATCCACAACTTCATCGATGAATGGTTTGCCTCACCGGACATCAGCTTCAACGATCTGCAGCTGCCCATAGGCCTCAGCGTTGCCTTTCAAGGCGCAATTGCTTCAGAACTTGCAATAGCCCAGCGCATTGTTGAACTGAAGCAGAAAATTGATTTTGAAAAGGCTCAGTTCAAGAAGCACGTGGCCAAGCTCAGCGTGCAAGAAGTGAAAAACTTCAAGATCATGTTGCACGAGCTGAAAGAGAACTTTCTGAAGACGCGTACCGAAGCTCAAGGCTCGCGTGAAAGGATGAAGTCATTGGCTGACAAATGTGTTCAAGCCTACAACGAGGCTGAAAAGCGCAAGGCACTTGGGCGTCCAGGCATCGACCCCAAGATGTCCGCAAAGAAGAAGAAGCAGCCTGCTGTGAGTGAACCAGAGGCATCAAGACAAGCAGCCACTTCCATTGTCTTCCCAACCGCCACGACTGGCTCGAAGCCAAAGAGCCGGTCAACAGCTTCAGAGCTAAAGAAGACAAGAGCTACAGAAGCTGAAGCCAGAAAAAGGAAGAGCTCTGAAGCCTCTCCTTCTGCCCCCAGTAAAAAGAAGCGCAAGACTAAGAAATCTAGGGCTGCTCCCACAGAGCCCTTGATGGTTGAACCCCTTTCTGTCATTCACCCCAATGCAGAAAGAAGACTAACAGTTCATGAGCTTGCTCCCACAGAGGCACCTGACGCTGAAGATATTCCAGCAGCCGACCCACTAGCTGCTGAAGACATTGGTCATCAGGACAATGTGCAAGGTGATGCAGCCCTTCCTCAGCTTGAAACAAGCGAACCCATCAGCATTGGTCGTCCTCTGACGCCAATGGCACAAGATGAGTCATGGGCGGATCGCCCTCAGGAGGAAGAAGACATTCAGGCCCAGCCCACTCCGACACCACAAGCATCGTCTGCATTCCGTAGGCTTCGCAAAGGTCCACGGCCTCAAGTCCAGTCTACAGAAATTCCGGCTGCATCAGCCGAAGACAATGAAGAAGCACCTCCAGAACTCACTCCCTCGCTCCATCAAGATGCAGTTCCCCAAGAGAACGTGCCTGAAGATGTCCCTCAAACTACTAACACTGAAGCCAATGTGGAGCCCGCCCCACCAAATGCTTCAGTGGACAGCGAAGCCACTGAGCCAGACACTTCAGTTCCTGAGTCTGCTGCAGGTCCACAAATTTGACTATCACATAGAGCACAGGCCTCATGTCCAGAAGCCAGTCCCAAGGCTTCCAAGGTTCCCAGGTCCTGCATCAGCACCTGGCTCCTTTGATGTAAACAGCTTCAAGGCAGACAACACATTTTTCGATAGCTCCAAGAACCCCTATTCAAGGGAAAGGATTATATCAGACAGGTTCTAGAGCTATTCACAGCGCAGCTATTATTCTTGCATCTTATACAACCAAGGTCGCATCTTCCCACACAAGCGCCTTGAGGTTGAAGCTATTGCTGGTCTGCCATGTCTTGAGGAAGCTTTGGACTGCTTCAGGCAAGTGGGCCTGCTGCCGTTCGTGACTGATGAAGAGCACTGGAACGAAGAGCTTCTGCTTCAGTTTTATGCCACTCTCCACATCAAAGGCTACAACAGAGATCCTAAGACTTGGATCCTGGAGTGGATGACCGGAAATGTCCATCATGAAGCCAATGCATTGAATATCATTGAGCTCACTGGCCTGCCCACTCCAGGCGAATTCTTCGAGGAAGGGTGTCAACTTCATTCTGAAGCTATTGAGAGCATATTTCAGAGACCTGAACCCAATATGAGTCAGATGCTCTCAATGATGAAGCCATTGCCTCAAGATGCACCTTATCCAACTGAGTTCTTCGTTGAAGACCTAGAGTACCTGCCCAGGACCATATATCATATTATCCGGCGGACTCTCTGGCCCATTAAGGGACACTCTCCACATGCCAAGATTGAGGGTGCAATGAAGACTCTCATATTCTATATCATGCATGGCAAATGCTTCAATGCACATGATCTTTTCATACGACAACTTGCTGCGTCAGGCTCGGACTTATTTGGTCTAAAAATCTATGCCCCTTGGGTGATGAGGCTGATCAAACTGCACTCTACAATTTCGTATCAGCCCTCAGCCCGAAACCATCGCATCTTCCTGCCAGATGTGGATATCTCTGCTGAAGCAATATACCCTGAGCCTGCCAAGCAACCAATAAGTCTTCAGAATGCCGAACACCAGAGCTTCACGCAGAATGTTGAAGGTGTTGAAGCCATGTCCAGGGTCTATCCTATGGCTGGCACTACACGTGCACCAGCATCAACTGAAGCCACAGATAGCACAAACGCTCCAAGACCCAAGAAGCGTGCTCGTGTCCTCACTGACCGAGAGCTTCTTGTGGCCCTTCACCAAAAGCAAGATAGGCATCACGACTGGCTGAAACGTCAGATGAAGAGCCTCTTGGTGGATGTCAATCGTCTTCGAAACCTGGCCACCAAGAATGCCTTCGTTACACATGAGACTTGCCGTCGTACGTGGAAAGGGCTCTCAATGATCTGCACTGAAGCTGAACTTGAAGAGGATGGCTTCACAGAGCGCTTCAAATTTGACACCACACCTCCTAGGAGGGATGTGATGCGCAACACACCGTCACTTGAAGACTCTGAGTATTCCTCATCTGCTGCCACCGTCACTACGAGGATCATTGATGAAGATGATGATGCTACTTCACCACCACCTGCCTCAGCACCACAAAGCTCAGCACCGCCAAACAACTCCACCGACCCTGCTGCGCCTGGGAACGCGTAGAAAACTCTATGTCTTCAAACCTTTTTGGTCATTCTTGACAAAAGGGGGAGAAGCATATGATGTTTATAGTCTTCAAGCGGGTCAATATGGGCGGGTGCCTTGTTTGGTTATACTTGCTTCGTGTTTGCAACTCTTGTTTTGCTTCATTTGGTTCTTTTGAGTTGTAAACACTAAAACTCGATGGTCGTCTGCTACTTGTTTTACCACTCCTTTTGCGAAGATAAATTCCGTATGTGCGACGATAAATTCCGCACTCATCTCATTCTGCAGACATCCATTTTCCATTATGCATGTTATTATCTTCATATACTTTCACATGCATAGTAGATTGTCATCATAAGCTGAAGCTGATCTCCACAAGTACAACCTGCCATGTGCATTTGCATTCCAAAAGCAAATTAACTTATATGCACATCTTCAGGGGGAGCACTTGCAACTTATGATTACAATTCCTTTACAGACTTCACACTTTATATTCCCCGTTGAAAACTTCAACTAGTTTGTCATCAATCACCAAAAAGGGGGAGATTGTAAGTGCATCTAGTGCCACCCCTAGTTGGTTTTGGAGTATTGACGACAAACCTAGTTGAGGTACTAATGTGTTTGTGAGAATTGCAGGAAAACACAGGTAGAAGTCCCTCATTGATTCGGTTTACTACCAGAGATGACCCCTAAAAATGAATGAAGACATTGAAGTCAAAGGTGGTATATGAAGATATTCACATTGAAGACTATGACAACAGAAGACACGTTATGAAGCCTATGGAACTCGAAGACTTAGATCTTTCGTAGTTCTTTTTATTTCTGTTGAGTCATAGGAACCACCGTACTATTAAGTGGGGTCCAGGAGAACAAGTCAGAATGACTTAAGTGATGCCTAAATCAAAAACCTATGTCTTCGAGTGAAGACAATGAGAGCAAATCTTGGCCAGAGCCGGACAAGTCAGCTTTGCTTGTAGCCCAAGTAAAGTTGCCATGAGAGTTCGAAATCTGACCGTTGAGACACGTGTCAGTTCCTTAGTGACCCAAGGGTCATTTCGGACAAATCAGGTCGGGTTGCCAAGTGGCTATAAATAGCCCACCCCCACAACCATAAACGGTTGGCTGCTCAGATTTCAGTGCACGGCTTTTGTCGTTTGAGAGCAACCCACCTCGAAGCCTTTGAGAGAAAAATTCCTAGTGAGGAGAAAAGCCCTAACCACCCAGAGCCAGAGTAAATTGGGCATCACTTAAGTCTTCGTGTCTGTGATCTGAAGACTTATTACACTTGAGGACTGTGCATCCTCCAGACGGTTAGACGTCGCGTTCTGAGCATCCAAGAGAAATTGTGGATTGCCGGTGAACGAAGTCTGTGAAGGTTTGGGAGTCTACCTTGAAGACTTACCAGAGTGATTGGGCGAAGTCTGTGGACCTTAGCTCAAGGAGAACGGTGAGGACTGGTGTCCTGAGCTGCGTGTTCAGGACTGGGTGTCCGGGACTGTGTGTCCTGTTGGTTAAATACCTAGCCGCTCCAACCAGACGTACAGTTGTCACAGCAACTGGAACTGGTCCAACAAATCATTGTCTTCAACGTGTCACTGGTTTCATCTTCACTTCGTTTGACTTACTGTTATTCATTGTGAAGCCATTGCATGCTTGCTCTATCTTTTGTCTTCACAACGTAACTGTATGAGTTGTTTGGCTTCATAACTTCTTCCTACCTGATCCTTATTACACTGAAGCTGTTTGTCACTGTGCTTTCACTATATTGAATACTTGACCATGGCTTGCCTTGTGTAATCTAACTTCCGCTGCATAGTGATAGGCTTATCTATTCTGTTTGTCTTCATAACTTTCATGTTTTGAAGACTTTCACAAAAATCGCCTATTCACCCCCCCTCTAGTCGATATAACGCACTTTCAAAATCAAGTCTACGATATAAAGAGAGAGGCATAACACTAACACCGCTCCAAGATCACATAAAGCAGTTTTAACATAGTTTCTTTTAATGGAGCATGGTATAGTTGGTACACTGGGATCTCCAAGTTTCTTTGGTATTCCACCCTTAAAAGTATAATTATCAAGCATGGTGGAAATTTCAGCTTCCGGTATCTTTCTCTTATTTGTAACAATGTCTTTCATGTACTTAGCATAAGGATTCATTTTAAGCATATCAGTTAATCACATACGCAAAAAGATAGGTCTAATCATTTCAGCAAAGCGCTCAAAATCCTCATCATCCTTTTTCTTGGATGGTTTGGGAGAAAAATGCATGGGTTTCTGAACCCAAGGTTCTCTTTCCTTACCGTGTTTCCTAGCAACAAAGTCTTTCTTATCATAACGTTGATTCTTTGATTGTGGGTTATCAAGATCAACAACAGGTTCAACTTCTATATCATTATCATTGCTAGGTTGGGCATCAACATGAACATTATCATTAACATTATCACTAGTTTCAGGTTCATTACCAGATTGTGTTTCAGCATCGGAAATAGAAATATCACTTGGATTCTCAGGTGTTTCAATAACAGGTTCACTAGAAGCATGCAAAGTCCTATCATTTTTCTTTTTCTTCCTTTTATAAGGACTAGGTGCATCTATATTATTTCTCTGAGAATCTTGCTCAATTCTCTTAGGATGGCCTTCAGGATACAAAGGTTCCTGAGTCATTCTACCACCTCTAGTCATAACTCTAACAACATTATCATTATTCTTACTATTCAATTCGTTGAGCAAATCATTTCGAGCTTTAAGTACTTGTTCTACTTGAGTGGTAACCATAGAAGCATGTTTACTAATAAGTTTAAGTTCATCTTTGACATTAGCCATATAATCACCCAAGTTTTCAAGCATATTTGGATTGTATTTCAATTGTCTACCAAAATAAGCATTGAAGTCTTCTTGCTTAACCATAAATTTATCAAACTCATCTAAGCATGGGC
This sequence comes from Triticum urartu, assembly GCF_003073215.2. NCBI lineage: Eukaryota > Viridiplantae > Streptophyta > Magnoliopsida > Poales > Poaceae > Triticum > Triticum urartu. The sequence goes on along the minus strand of NC_053028.1, from coordinate 241,824,688 downwards.
TAGCAAACTTAGTAAATGGGATTTCAACTTTATCATATCTATAGAGAGAATTTACCTTTACTACCTGTGTCGGGTTATCAGGACCATGAGTTTTTTTAATAGGAGATGGATTAAGGTCATATGTTTCTTCAACAGACGTTAAATTAAGATCGTGTATTTCTTCAATAGGAGGTAAATTCTTAACATCTTCAACTTTAATACCTTTTCTTTCATAGATTTCTTTGCCTCTTGCATATCTTCAGGACTGAGAAATAGAATACCCCTCTTCTTCAGAGTTGGTTTAGGAATAGGCTCAGGAGTTGGTTCAGGAAGTGTCCAATTATTTTCATTTGTCAACATATTATTCAATAGAATTTCAGCTTCATCCGGCGTTCTTTCCCTGAAAATAGAACCAGCACAACTATCCAGGTAATCTCTGGAGGCATCGGTTAGTCCATTATAAAAGATATCAAGTATTTCATTTTTCTTAAGAGGTGTAGCAACCAGACCCGAATGGATCAAGTCTCTGTGCTTAAGTGTCATCCCTGGATCGGTATGCTGACACACACAGTACTCGAGGATTTATAACAGAGGTAAATCACATGTATAAAATAACGTAAATACTATTACCTCAATCCAAAATAGCGGAAGTAACAAGGTTGTGGATTCCCATCAACACCAACGGCAAATTTGAGTGTAGAAATCGTAACCCTAACGTATCACTTACTCGTCGTAAGATAATCCTGCAACATGAGACGTTGCAGCCACAAAGGGTCAGTACATTGAATGTACTGGCAAATTCACACCATAGAGAGAAATGATGAACAATGGCTATCACTACATGCATATATGGCTGGTGGAAAAGCTCTATGATTATAAGGTTTTTGCGAAAAGCCAATTTTTCCCTACTGCAAAGGAATAAATTTTATTTAACTATCATGGTGGTTGTTGAACATTGAGAGTGGTTGACAACATTCTCAATCCCAATTAAGTAACACCATTCAAACCCAACAATATTCATTTAAAGTAACATGATGAGGTTCACATGATAATCCAGGTACTAGATACTGAAGTTGTCCATAACCGGGGACACGGCTAACCATGATTAGTTTATACACTCTGTAGAGGTTTGCGCACTTTACCCACAAGAGTCGATCTCTTCCGTTGGATTTCTTGCACTACATGGTGTTTGAGAAACGGATGACCGAGACATAGTCTTTCAGAAATGCTAGCACCTTACGATGGATAGACCGTTACACCTACTTTCCCCTACATCTGCTAGTCTACCCTGTAAGAGTTCGCACGACTTAATCAACTATGCTAGAGCCCATAATAGCTTGTGGCTGCACACGGAAGTTTCTAGTATGAAAAATCTCATGATCCCTTTGAGCCTGGGTGGCGGTCCAGAAGAAAAAACAGGCAATCCTGACTATCTACCAGATCCTGCCGAGGGCACAAGATCGTAGCTGAGGTATCAAGCTAAACGTCGAAGTCCACACGGAACTACTAGCGAGACTGACGTCTCTCTGCAAAAACATAGAATAGGCAAACGTGAGTACAAATGTACCCAACAAGACTTACATCAGAACTAACTACATATGCACCGGTATCAACAAAGGGGGTGGTGGAGTTTAACTGCAACAAGCCAGCTTTGACTCAGTGGCTAACCTGAACTACGACTGCAAGCAACTCTTTTGAGGTGGCGCACACAAGTCCACATGTTCACCATTCAATACACCACTATGGATCCGCTCTCGTCTCCCTACGAGAAGGCCATCCATAGCACTCACACTTATCTTGCGAGTTTTAGAGTATCCACTTTCACTTGTCTATGAACTGTTATAGGCAACCCAGAAGTCCATTACCGCGGACACGGCTATTCGAATAGATGATGCTAACCCTGCAGGGGTGTACTTCTTCACACACGATCTCACCACTTACCGCCGTTTACATGACATGTACTCGACAACCTTCAAGCGGAAGCCCAACGAGGGTGTCGGCCACAGCCTACCTAAACACTCAAGTCTCTAGTCCAGGTTTATCGCCTATCCAGGTTCCATCCGCAGGGAGTTCGGCCAAGGTTCCTACATACGGCCCCGGACGATGTGTACGGGGTTCCGAGACACCAAACAGGCGCCCAGCATGCCCGACCACGGTGTATCTACCGCATCATAGCCCACCCCTAGGGTCAGCGCTACGCACGGCCGCCAACACATATCCTATAAACACCAGAAACTAGTTGCAACTCCTGGACAGAGGACAAGGGTGATCAAGAAGCCGAGAGGGTCCATTGGTTTCGGGCCCAATGCGTGGTAGTAACTATTTCATGGATCACAAACACAGAACTCAGTTCCTAAGGACGGTTTCAATGAGACAACCCACCATGTACTCGAATTCAAAACTATATCAATTCCAACTCCAAACCTATTATGAAATTTGCCCTAATCATGTTTCATCCTAAACAGTGAGGTTAACTTGCTCAAACATGCATGAAAATGGTAAGATGGATTCCTTGAATTTTTCTTGAATATTTTCTATATAATTTATTTCATTTGGAGTTACGGTTGATTTTCTATGATTTTTAGAAGTTTATACTAATTTGGAATTTTCTGAATAAACTTAAATCCAGAAAGTGCTTTACTGCCAGCATGACCTCACAGTGACGTCAGCAGGTCAACGGCTCGGTCCAGGTCAAACCTGACGTGTGGGGTCCACACGTCAGTGACACAGTTAACTAACAAGGTTAACTAAAATTAAACTAAACCTAATCTAGTTTAGTTAAGGCCTGGGCCCACATGTCAGAGGCTAATTAAAACTAACTAAAAATTAACACTAACCTAGGTTAATTAGCAGGGCTAGCCCCACGCGTCAGTGACCCAGGGTGGTCAAACCCTGGTCAGACGGGGTCAAACCCCCGGTCAAATCGGTCAAACCTGCCGGCGACTAACCGGCTCGGCGAGGTCGAGACGGCGGCGATGCACGGAATCGCGCACAGGCCATGGTTCGAGGCACGGATGGCACCGTTGGGACCCTGAGCCTCGTCTGCGTCGGCTGGTGGTAGTGGGGTCGCCGAAGACGACCTAGATCGGCGGTGGTGTCCGCTTCCGCGGCGGCCGTTGTTCGGCGAAGGTGGACAGCGTGCTACGGTGCGCGGGAGGACGAGTGGGTAGGTGTTCTGGGTTCCTGGAATGCGCTGAGGACGAAAACGTGCTTTGACGCGACGTTTGCGGGCTCTAGCCACGGCGGCGACATGGCCGGCGGCGAGCAAGCTTTCGGGCGGGGTGGTGGAGCTAGCTAGGGCGCAAATTAGGCAACGAGGCATGGGGAAAACGGTGCAGCAGCTCACCGTAGTTCTTCTGGTGCTGCTGGCGAGGCAGGGGAGGCACGGGGTCCGGCGAATGGACGACGGTGATCCACGGGTCCGAGGAGGAAGAAGAGCTCGGAGTCGTCGTCATGGAGCTCCTAGCGGCGCCTGGATTGGTGCAGAGGACGCGGGGGTCGAGGCGGAGCTCGTGGCATAGCTGGATGGCGTGGGAAGGGCGATGGCAGCGGCGAATGGCGGCGGTGCGTCCATGGAGGCTTCGGCCATGGAGGGGAACGGGCGAGGGGGAGAGCAAGGGAGGGAGAGATTGATCCATACGGGTCTGGGGGTGGTGTGGCGCGACGGAAGGCTCAGGGCGCCCCGGGAAGCAGGAGGTGCGGGCGCGCGCGTGCGTGCCGCGGGCACACGCCCTCGTGCCTACTGGCACGAGGTTGAAGACAGGGGAGGAGTTGGGCTGGGCTAGCTACAGTGTTGGGCCGCACAGCTGGGCTGCAGGTAAGCCAGGTAAGTTTCTCCTTTCTCTATTTTATTTCCTGTTTTATATTTTTCTGCAACTTTGTGGCTTTTCTAAAAATGCTTAGGCACTTTCAAAAATCACCAAACTGCTCATGCCCACTGTTTAGCATATAACCAACATGGAACATTTCAGTTTAGGATTATTTGGACATCTAAAATATTCTATAGCATTTAAATGCCCGAATGCAAATAGAATATGATTTAATTTCAGTGACCCTATGATGTCCTAGAAATATGTGCACCATTTCTGTCAGAGGTTTAAGACCAAGGCAAAGATGATGAACATTTTAGAAGGGCATTTCAGGTTCATTGAAAAAGATTTTAGTAAATCCTAGCTGGATTAATGGGGTGCTGGGGGTTCTGTCATCCCCATTTCAATTTTCTGAGTAAAGTAGACATGATGCAACACCATATGTTAGCACTAGGCATTACCAGAACTTGGGATGTGACAAACCACACATAAGCAATCACTCAAAAGACCAGAAAGATCGAAGAAGTCGATTCGGAAAACATCAAAACCAAGCAAATAGCTCTTGCAACATAAAACAATTTCTAACAGTACCAAAATTATGTGAATTTGGCCTTATCAGAAAGTTTAGGTCAAGAGCTTCGATTTGCAAAAAGAATCAACTCAAACGGAGCTGCGGAAACTCAAGTTATGATCAAACGAAGTTTGAATTCAAATCTGATCTAATTCAAATTTTAAACTTTTCAAAAACATGTTTAAGTTGTTTTACTGGATAGAGGGGATCATAACGAAGACGTGGGCGTTGGTTTCGTTGGATTTGGACTAACGAGTAAAAAGTTGTGTTTTTGAAAATCAGGGACTAAACTGAAAAATAAAATCTACACCTAGGTCCCTGGCCACATGTCAGAAATCTATTGGTTAAAAACCGTTCGCTGCGAAGGCAAAGCAGTGAATATTCACTAAGTAAGGAAAAATGATTCAAAAAACCTAATCTAATCCTATCCATCTAACCCAGATCGGACGGACGAGGAGCACCGGCGGCTTACCGCGGTGGTGGGCGTCAACGTCGCCGGAGAAGGAGACAGCAGCGGCATCGGGGTCGTCGGGGTGGCTGCTCCGGCGGTCCTCTGGCATGGCCGCAGGGTCGGGGAGAAGCGGCGCGAGTAGGGGAAGGCGATGGTGGCGTCGGCGGAGGTCGAGGGTGACGGAACGGGGCGCCGGCGGCAGCGGCAGATCTCGTCGGAGGTGGGAACTCCGGCGAGGGCGGCGGCGGCTGCGGTTTGCGGCAAAGGAGGAGGAGCGGGGCCCGGGCGGCAGTATAAATAGGAGGAGGGGGTCGGCTTGCGCGAGGGGCAGAGAGAGGAGTCCCGCCTGGACACGGCGTCGCCGGCGAGGAGTGCTGGAGTCAGACTCCGGCGGCGGGTAGGAGAAGGTCCCGATAGGTGGACCCCACCTGTCGGTGACTGGGCAAAGCGGCGTGCGAGCGGGCGAGCGAGACGGAGGCGATTCGGGCGCGGGCGTAGGCCGCTGCTGGGATGGGCCGGCTGGCCTGGCGTGGAGAGAGAGAGAGAGCAGTGCTGGGCTTCGGCCTGGCACTGTTCGAAGAGTTTTTTTTTAAAAAACATTTTTCACAGACAACAAAAATAACAAAAACAAAAATAAACTAAAATATTATATAGGCATATAACATATCAAAATTTTCAGAAAAATATTTTCTACAACATGGACATTTTCAATATGCCAAATAACATCCACATAAAATCAGATAAAACAAAGAGTGCTACTGGTCTATTAAAATCCAATAAAAATCATTTTTAAAATACCAAAATGATTTCAAATAAATTTTTCTCCAATTTTCTATTGTAGGGAATCATGTTACCCTATTTTCCATATATTTTATTTTTGGAGAAAAATAATTTGAATAAAACTCAAATAACTCCAAATTGAAAATAAATTCAAAAGAACTTTGAATTTTGATCCTTGAAACTTCCAACTCATATTTCATAATTTGAAGAAGTCATTTTATCTCCTCTCGTGAAATTCAAATATTTTCAACACCCCTTGTCATTTAAATAATGGAAGAAGTCATGTCATCTTCTCTCTAGGGTTTTGTATTTGAAAAGAATTTGAATTTACGGTGATCAAAATAAAAAGGTGAAAGTTTGGAAAGTCCTTTTATTCCCTCTCATTTAACTTTCAAAAGTTTCGAATTTCACTCAATCAATCTCACAACAATCAAACAATAAATCAGTCAATCTATTTATTATAACATTCCAAAATTTAGAATTTTGGGATGTTACAAGAGGATGACGAGGCAAAGCATTAAGTAATTGAAGAATCCTCCCCCAAGCTTGTGGGAGACTCTCTTCTTCAATTTGCACAAAATTATATATATCCCTTAAAGTAGCTTGTTTCTTATGAGCAGGGAAATATTTAGCAGAGAAGTAATAAATCATATCCTGGGGACTACGCACACAACCAGGATCAAGAGAATTAAACCATATCTTAGCATCACCCTTTAATGAGAATGGAAATATTTTAAGGATATAAAAGTAACGAGTTCTCTCATCATTAGAGAACAGGGTGGCTATATCATTTAATTTAGTAAGATGTGCCCCAACAGTTTCAGATTCATAGCCATGAAAAGGATCAGATTCAACCAAAGTAATTATATCAGGATCATCAGAGAGTTCATAATTCTTATCAGTAACACAGATAGGTGAAGTAGCAAAAGTAGGGTCAAGTTTCATTCTAGCATTAAGAGATTGCTGCTTCCATTTAGCTAATAACCTCTTGAGCTCGTATCTATCTTTGCAAGCTAAAATAGCTAAAGAAGCTTCTTTATAAAAAACATAACCCTTCGGAATAACGGGCAAGTCTTCATCATCACTTTCATCAATATTATCAGATTCAATATTTTCATTCTCTCTAACCCTAGCAAGTTGTTCATCAAGAAATTCACCAAGTGGCACAGTAGTATCAAGCTTAGAAGTTAGTTTCATCATAAGTATCAAGCATAGCAAGAAGTGGCATCATCAATTAACATGTGACATATCAGAACGAATGAGCAGAAGCAGGTTAGGTGTCGCAAGCCTTACTCAAACAGAAGGTGAATCAAGTGCAGAGGTAGATGGCAGTCCTTTACTCCCCTCCGTAAGTTGAGGGATAACATTGGTTTTTGGATCTCTCAAGTTCTTCATAATGATAAGCAGATATAATCCCAAGTGACTCAAAGAATAGAGCTATGCTCCCCGGCAATGGCACCAGAAAATAGTCTTGATAACCCACAAGTATAGGGGATCGCAACAGTTTTCGAGGGTAGAGTATTCAACCCAAATTTATTGATTCGACACAAGGGGAGCCAAAGAATATTCTCAAGTATTAGCATCTGAGTTGTCAATTCAACCACACCTGGAAACTTAATATCTGCAGCAAAGTGTTTAGTAGCAAAGTAATATGATAGTGGTGGTAACGGTAGCAAAAGGTAATGATAGCAAAAGTAATGTTTTTGGTATTTTGTAATGATGATAGCAATAGCAACGGAAAAGAAAATAAGCGAAGAACAATATATAGAAATCTCATAGGCAATGGATCGGTGATGGAGAATTATGCCGGATGCGGTTCATCATGTAACAGTCATAACTAGGGTGACACAGAACTAGCTCCAGTTCATCAATGTAATGTAGGCATGTATTCCGAATATAGTCATACGTGCTTATGGAAAAGAACTTGCATGACATCTTTTGTCCTACCCTCCCGTGGCAGCGGGGTCCTAACGGAAACTAAGGGATATTAAGGCCTCCTTTTAATAGAGTACCGAACAAAGCATTACACATAGTGAATACATGAACTCCTCAAACTACGGTCATCACCGGTAAGTATCCCGATTATTGTCACTTCGGGGTTAACGGATCATAACACATAATAGGTGACTATAGACTTGCAAGATAGGATCAAGAACTCTCATATATTCATGAAAACATAATAGGTTCAGATCTGAAATCATGGCACTCGGGCCCTAGTGACAAGCATTAAGCATAGCAAAGTCATAGCAACATCAATCTCAGAACATAGTGGATACTAGGGATCAAACCCTAACAAAACTAACTCGATTACATGATAGATCTCATCCAACCCATCACCGTCCAGCAAGCCTACGATGGAATTACTCACGCACGGCGGTGAGCATCATGAAATTGGTGATGGAGGATGGTTGATGATGACGATGGCGACGGATTCCCCTCTCCGGAGCCCCGAACGGACTCCAGATCAGCCCTCCCGAGAGGTTTTAGGGCTTGGCGGCAGCTCCGTATCGTAAAACGCGATGATTCTTCTCTCTGATTTTTTCTCCCCGAAAACCAAATATATGGATATGGAGTTGAGGTCCGAGGAGCTCCAGGGGCCCATCGAGTAGGGGGGCGCGCCTAGGGGGGGCAGGCAGCCCCCACCCTCGTGGACAGGTGGTGGGCCCTGGCCTTCATCTTTTGCATGGATTTTTTATTATTTCCGAAAAGTTGTTCCGTGAAGTTTCAGGTCATTCCATGGTAATTCTGCTGAAAACAGCGTCAGTCCGGGTTAGTTCCATTCAAATCATGCAAGTTAGAGTCCAAAACAAGGGCAACAGTGTTTGGAAAAGTAGATACGATGGAGACGTATCAGATAGCAGTCGATGTGGGGATAATAGTAGTAGATGGCAGGGCAAGAGTCGGTCTTACTAATCTTGGACATGATGCCTATATAAGGATAATGCCTGGATAATCGTCATGTTATTTGAAGTTCTATCAATTCCCAATAGGATTCATTTACCCACCGTTTGCTATTTTCTCGAGAGAAGCCACTAGTGAAATCTACGGCCCCCGGGTCTCTTCTTTATTATATTTGCCTTCGTGATCTATTTTTATTTGCTTTTATTTTCAGATCTATTAAACCAAAAATACGAAAAATACCTTGCTGCACTTTATTTTATTTGGCGATCTATCTATCAAGCTATTACAACTTTCTCACGTCCATTTGCCAATTTTTGGCGCCGTTGCCCGAAAGAGATTGACAACCCCTTTAATACGTCGGGTTGTGAGTATTTGTTATTTGTGTGCAGGTGTCGTTCATGTAGTGTTGCGTGGTTCTCCTACTGGTTTGATAACCTTGATCTCATTACTGAGGGAAATAACTACCGTTGTTGTGCTGCATCATCCCTTCCTCTTTGGGGAAATACCGACATAGTTCAAGCAAGCATCAAAAGGAATTTCTTGCGCCATTGCCGAAGAGACATCATCAACATCTACAGGTTCCTAATCACAAATCTCATCTCCTTACAATTTACATTATTTGTCATTTTCCTCTCGTTTCCATCTCCCCCACTTCCTCTCGTTTCCATCTCCCCCACTTCACAAAATTTGTCATTTTATTCGCCTTTTTTTCGTCCGCCATTTTCTCGTTAGATCTCTTGTTTGCTTGTGTTGCCATGTGTCTTGTATTTGCTTGCATCTTTGCTTGCTAAAAATCTATTGATATGGATCTTCATCCACTTGCTAATCTGTTCAAAAGATCCAATTATGATGAACCAATTGCTAGTGAATTGAGTTCACTAGATTATCTTTATGAAGTTTTGCTTGAGATTTATGAATCTGAAAATTGTGATGAAGTGTTAAACAAAGGAATTTATAAACTGATTCACGATAGATCCTTGAATGAAAAGCATGATTGCAGTGATGTTATTATAAATTCTATTAATGTCAATTGTGCAAAAAATATGCAAAACCCCAAGCTTGGGGATGCTAATATTGCTATGTCCACTACTTATTGTAATGATCATGATTGGGGTGATTCTTCTTATGATCTTGGAAATTTATTTAAGCCTCATCATGATTATGATATTGATAGTAATGTTTGCAATCATATTGAAAGTGGGTTTGGAAGCGTTTTTTACTTTAGGAAATAATGATCCTACTACTTTGGAGATTAATCAATCTTATGAAATTTTTGATAAAAGTGGGTTTGGAGAGGTCATGACTTTATTTGATAATAATCCCACTATTTTGGAAGAGTGTCAACTTTTTATGCATGTGGATCTGCTACCTCTTGAGCATCTGTTGGTTTTACCTTGAAGAGAAAGGGTGATGCACCAAAGTAGCATAAGTATTTCCCTCAATTTTTGAGAACCAAGGTATCAATCCAGTAGGAGACTACACGAAAATCACCTAATACCTGCACAAACAAACAAGAACCTCACAACCAATGCGATAAAGGGGTTGTCAATCCCTTCACGGTCACTTACGAGAGTGAGATCTGATAGAGATAATAAGATAAATATTTTTGGTATTTTTATGATATAGATTGGAAAATAAAGATTGCAAAATAGATAGTAAACTAGAATTGTAGATTGGCAACTTATATGATGTAAAGTAGACCCGGGGGCCATAGGTTTCACTAGTGGCTTCTCTGCATAAGTATTACGGTGGGTAAACAAATTACTACCGAGCAATTGATAGAAAAGCTCATAATTATGATGACATCTAAGGCAATGATCATGAATATAGGCATCACGTCCGTGATAAGTAGACCGAAATGATTCTGCATCTACTACTATTACTCCACACATCGACCGCTATCCAGCATGCATCTAGAGTATTAAGTTCATAAGAACGGAGTAACGCTTTAGGCAAGATGACATGATGTAGAGGGATAAACTCAAGCAATATGATATAAACCCCATCTTTTTATCCTCGATGGCAACAATACAATACGTGTTGTTTCCCTTTCTGTCACTAGGATCGAGCACCGCAAGATTGAACCCAAAGCTAAGCACTTCTCCCATTGTAAGAAAGATCAATCTAGTAGGCCAAACCAAACTGATAATTCGAAGAGACTTGCAAAGATATCAAATCATGCATATAAGAATTCAGAGAAGAATCAAGTAATATTCATAGATAATCAAGTTCATAAACCCACAATTCATCGGATCTCGGCAAACACACCGCAAAAAGAGTTACATCAAATAGATCTCCAAGAAGATCGAGGAGAACTTTGTATTGAGATCCAAAGAGAGAGAAGAAGCCATCTAGCTAATAACTATGGACCCGAAGGTCTGTGGTAAACTACTCACACATCATCGGAGAGGCTATGGTGTTGATGTAGAAGCCCTCCGTGATCGAATCCCCCTTCGGCAGATCGCCAAAAAAGGCCCCAAGATGGGATCTCATGGGTACATAAGGTTGCGGCAGTGGAAAAGGTGTTTCGTGGCTCTCCTCGAAAGTTTCAGGGTATAGGAGTATATATAGGCGAAAGAAATAGGTTGCTGGAGCTGCGAGGGGCCCACGAGGGTGGGGGCCGTGCCTGCCCCCCTGGGCGCGCCCTCCTACCTCGTGGCCGCCTCGCTGCTTCCTTGACATCCACTCCAAGTCTCCTAGATCACGTTTGTTCCAAAAAAGATCCTCGCGAAGGTTTCATTCCGTTTGATATTCCTTTTCCGCGAAACACTGAAATAGGCAAAAAACAGCAATTTGCACTGGGCTTTCGGTTAATAGGTTAGTCCCAAAAATAATATAAAATGGTATATTAAAGCCCATTAAACATCCAAAACAGATAATGTAATAGCATGGAACAATCAAAAATTACAGATATGTTGGAGACGTATCAAGCATCCCCAAGCTTAATTCCTGCTCGCCCTCGAGTAGGTAAATGATAAAAATAGAATTTTTGATGTGGAATGCTCCCTAACATAATTTTCAATGTAATTCTCTTTATTGTGGCATGAATGTTCAGATCCAAAAGATTCAAGATAAAAGTTTAATATTGACATAAAAAATAGTAATACTTCAAGCATACTAATAAAGCAATTATGTCTTCTCAAAATAACATGGCCAAAGAAAGTTATCCCTACAAAATCATATAGTCTGGCTATGCTCTATCTTCAACACACAAAATATTTAAATCATACATAACCCCGATGACAAGCCAAGCAATTGTTTCATACTTTTGATGTTCTCAAACTTTTTCAATCTTCATGCAATACATGAGCATGAGCCATGGATATAGCACTATATGTGGAATAGAATGGTGGTTGTAGAGAAGACAAAAAGGACAAGACAGTCTCACATCAACTAGGCGTATCAATGGGCTATGGAGATGCCCATCAATAGATATCAATGTGAGTGAGTAGGGATTGCCATGCAACGGATGCACTAGAGCTATAAGTATATGGAAGCTCAAAAAGAAACTAAGTGGGTGTGCATCCAACTCGCTTGCTCACAAAGACCTAGGGCATTTTGAGGAAGCCCATCATTGGAATATACAAGCCAAGTTCTATAACGAAAAATTCCCACTAGTATATGAAAGTGACAAAATAGTAGACTCTCTATCATGAAGACCATGGTGCTATTTTGAAGCACAAGTGTGGAAAAAGGATAGTAACATTGTCCCTTCTCTCATTTTCTCTCATTTTTTATTTGGTCTTCTTTGGCCTCTTTTTTTTATTTGGGCTTCTTTGGCCTCTCTTTTTTCTTTCCTCACATGGGATAATGCTCTAATAATGATGATCATCACACTTTTATTTACTCATAACTCAATGTTACAACTTGATACTAGAACAAAAATATGACTCTATGTGAATGCCTCTGGCGGTGTATGGGGTTATGTGATGAATCAAGAGTGACATGTATGAAGGAATTATGAACAATGGCTTTGCCACAAATACGATGTCAACTACATGATCATGCAAAGCAATATGACAATGATGAAGCGTGTCATAATAAACGAAACGGTGGAAAGTTGCATGGCTATATATCTCGGAATGGCTATGGAAATGCCATAGTAGGTAGGTATGGTGGCTGTTTTGAGGAAGGTATATGATGGTTTTATGGTACTGGCGAAAGTTGCGCGGTACTAGAGAGGCTAGCAATGGTGGAAGGGTGAGAGTGCGTATAATCCATGGACTCAACATTAGTCATAAAGAACTCACATACTTATTACAAAAATATATTAGTTATCGAAACAAAGTACTACGCGCATGCTCCTAGGGGGATAGATTGGTAGGAAAATACCATTGCTCGTCCCCGACCGCCACTCATAAGGAAGACAATCAATAAATAAATCATGCTCCAACTTCATCACATAACGGTTCACCATACGTGCATGCTACGGGAATCAAAAACTTTAACACAAGTATCTCTCAAATTCACAACTACTCAACTAGCATGACTCTAATATTACCATCTTCATATCTCAAAACAATCATCAAGTATCAAACTTCTCATAGTATTTAATGCACTTTATATGAAAGTTTTTATTATACTCATCTTGGATGCCTATCATATTAGGACTAGTTTTATAGCCAAAGCAAATTACCATGCTGTTTAAAAAGACTCTCAAAATAATATAAGTGAAGCATGAGAGATCAATAATTTCTACAAAATAAATCTACCACCTTGCTCTAAAAAATATAAGTGAAGTACTAGAGCAAAATTATCTAGCTCAAAAGATATAAGTGAAGCACATAGAGTATTCTAACAAATTCCGATTCATGTGTGTCTCTCCCAAAAGGTGTGTACAGAAAGGATGATTGTGGTAAACTAAAAAGCAAAGGCTCAAATCATACAAGACGCTCCAAGCAAAACACATATCATGTGGTGAATAAAAATATAGCCTCAAGTAAAGTTACCGATAGACGAAGAAGAAAGAGGGGATGCCTTCCGGGGCATCCCCAAGCTTAGGCTTTTGGTTGTCCTTGGATTTTACCTTGGTGTGCCTTGGGAATCCCCAAGCTTAGGCTCTTGCCACTCCTTGTTCAGAAATCCATCAAATCTTTACCCCAAAACTTGAAAACTTCACAACACAAAACTCAACAGAAAATCCCAAGAGCTCTACTACTATAAGAAGACAAATCACCACTTAAGGTAATGTAATGAACTCATTCTTTATTTATATTGGTTTTAAACCTATTGTATTCCAACTTCTCTATGGTTCATACCCCCCGATACTAGCCATAGATTCATCAAAATAAGCAAACAACACAAAAAAACAGAATCTGTCAAAAACAGAACAGTCTATAGTAATGTGTAGGTTTCGAATACTTCTGTAACTCCAAAAATTCTACCAAATTAGGGAGACCTAAATAATTTGTATATTGATCTACTGTAGTTGGAATCAGTACGCTCTCTGGTTAAAAATGAAAATTATTCTCGTGAGCGCATACTTTCTGTTTTTTCAGCAAGATCAAATAACAATCATCCAGGAAGATCCTAAAGGCTTTACTTGGCACAAACACTAACTAAAACATAAAAAACACAATCATAACAGAGGATAGAAGATTTATTTATTAGTAAACAGGAACAAAAAGCAAGGAACAAAAATAAAATTGGGTTGCCTCCCAACAAGCGCTATCGTTTAACGCCCCTAGCTAGGCATAAAAGCAAGAATAGATCTAGGTATTGTCATCTTTGGTATGCAATCCATAAGTGGCTCTCATAATAGATTCATAAGGTAATTTAATTTTCTTCCTAGGAAAGTGTTCCATGCCTTTCCTTAATAGAAATTGGAATCTAATATTTCCTTCTTTCATATCAATGATTGCACCAATCATTCTAAGGAAAGGTCTACCAAGAATAATAGGACAAGTAGGATTGCAGTCTATATCAAGAACAATAAAATCTACGGGCACATAATTCGTATTTGCAACAATAAGAACATCATTAATTCTTTCCATAGTTTTCTTAATGGTGGAATCTGCAAGATGCAAATTTAAAGAACAATCATCAAATTCACGGAAACCTAGCACATCACACAAAGTTTTTGGAATCGTGGAAAAACTAGCACCTAAATCACATAAAGCATAGCATTCATGATCTTTAATCTTTATTTTAATAGTAGGTTCCCACTCATCATAAAGTTTTCTAGGGAGAAACTTCTAATTCATGTTTTTCTTCATAAGATTGCATTAAAGCATCAACAATATGTTTAGTGAAAGCTTTGTTTTGATCATAAGCATGAGGAGAATTTAACACGGATTGCAACAAGAAAATACAATCTATCAAAGAGCAATTATCATAATTAAATTCCTTGAAATCCAAAATAGTGGGTTCATTGCTATGTAAAGTTTTGACCTCTTCAATCCCACTTTTACCAATTTTTGCATCAAGATCTAAAAACTCCGAATCATTGGGACGCCTTCTAACTAAAGTTGACTCATCTCCAGTCCCATATTCATCAAGATTCATATTGGCAAACAAAGATTTAATAGGAGACACACCAATCACTTCTAGATCTTCATCATCATTATCATGAAAACTAGAAGAACACGCTTTTACAAAGCAATCTTTCTTAGCACGCATCCTAGCGGTTCTTTCTTTGCACTCATCAATGGAAATTCTCATGGCTTTGAGAGACTCATTGATATCATGCTTAAGTGGAATAGATCTAAGTTTCAAAGAATCAACATCAATAGAAATTCTATCCATGTTCCTAGCCAACTTATCAATCTTAAGCAATTTTTCTTCAAGCAAAGCATTGAAATTCTTTTGCGAATTCATAAATTCTTTAACACTAGTCTCAAAATCAGAGGGCATCTTATTAAAATTTCCATAGGAGTTGTTGTAGGAATTACCATAATTATTAGAGGAATTACTAGGGAACAACCTAGAATTAAAGTTTCCTCTATACGCGTTGTTACCAAAATTGTTCCTACCAACAAAATTCACACCCATAGATTCATTATTATTCTCAATCAAAGTAGACAAAGGCATATCATTAGGATCAGAAGAAACACTCTTATTAGAAAACAATTTCATAAGTTCATCCATCTTTCCACTCAAGACATTAATCTCTTCTATCGCATGAACCTTTTTACTAGTAGATCTTTCTGTGTGCCATTGAGAATAATTAAGCATAATATTATCTAGGATTTTAGTAGCTTCTCCTAAAGTGATTTCCATAAAAGTGCCTCCCGCAGCCGAATCTAAAATATTTCTAGAAGCAAAATTCAATCCAGCATAAAAATTTGTATAATCACCCATAAATTCAAACCATGTGTAGGGCAATTATGTATCATTAATTTCATCCTCTCCGAAGCTTGTGCAACATGCTCATGATCAAGTTTCTTAAAATTCATAATATTGTTTCTAAGAGAGATGATCTTAGCGGGAGGAAAATACTTAGAGATAGAAGCATCTTTGCACTTATTCCAAGAATTAATACTATTTTTAGGCAAAAAAGAGAACCAAGTTTTAGCACGATCTCTAAGCGAAAACGGAAATAGCTTCAATTTAACAATATCATTATCCACATCTTTCTTCTTTTGCATATCACATAAATCAACAAAGTTGTTTAGATGGGTAGCGGCATCTTCACTAGGAAGGACAGCAAATTGATCTTTCATGACAAGATTCAGCAAAGCAGTATTAATTTCACAAGATTCAGCATCGGTAAGAGGAGCGATCGGAGTGCTAATAAAATCATTGTTGTTGGTATTGGTAAAGTCACATAATTTAGTATTATCTTGAGCCATCGTGACAAACAATCAATCCAACACACAAGCAAACAAGAGGCAAGCGAAAAGAGATGAACGGAAAAAAGGGCGAACAGAAAAGAGGCGAATAAAATGGCAAGGGTGAAGTGGGGGAGAGGAAAATGAGAGGCAAATGGCAAATAATGTAATGCGAGGAATAAGAGTTTGTGATGGGTACTTGGTATGTCTTGACTTGGCGTAGATCTCCCCGGCAACGGCGCCAGAAATCCTTCTTGCTACCTCTTGAGCATGCGTTGGTTTTCCCTTGAAGAGGAAAGGGTGATGCAGCAAGTAGCGTAAGTATTTCCCCCAGTTTTTTAGAACCAAGGTATCAATCCAGTAGGATACTGCACGCAAATCCCCTAGTATCTGCACAAACAAACAAGAACCTCGCAACCAACGCGATAAAGGGGTTGTCAATCCCTTCACGATCACTTATGAGAGTGAGATTTGATTGAGATAATAAGATAAATATTTTTGTTATTTTTATGATATAGATTGGAAAATAAAGATTGCAAAATAGATAGTAAACTAGAATTGTAGATTGGCAACTTATATGATCTAAAGTAGACCCGGGGCCATAGGTTTCACTAGTGGCTTCTTTCAAGATAGCATGTATTACGGTGGGTGAACAAATTACTACCGAACAATTGATAGAAAAGCGCATAGTTATGATGATATCTAAGGCAATTATCATGAATATAGGCATTATGTCCGTGACAAGTAGACAAAAATGATTCTGCATCTACTACTATTACTCCACACATCGACCGCTATCCAGCATGCATCTAGAGTATTAAGTTCATAAGAACAGAGTAATGCTTTAGGCAAGATGACATGATGTAGAGGGATAAACTCAAGCAATATGATATAAACCCCATCTTTTTATCCTCTATGGCAACAATACAATATGTGTCGTTTCCCTTTCTGTCACTGGGATCGAGCACCGCAAGATTGAACCCAAAGCTAAGAACTTCTCCCATTGCAAGAAAGATCAATCTAGTATGCCAAACCAAACTGATAATTCGAAGAGACTTGCAAAGATATCAAATCATGCATATAAGAATTCAGAGAAGAATCAAATAATATTCATAGATAATCAAGTTCATAAACCCACAATTCATTGGATCTCGGCAAACACACCGCAAAAAGAGTTGGATCGAATAGATCTCCAAGAAGATCGAGGAGAACTTTGTATTGAGATCCAAAGAGAGAGAAGAAGCCATCTAGCTAATAACTATGGACCCGAAGGTCTGTGGTAAACTACTCACACATGATCGGAGAGGCTATGGTGTTGATGTAGAAGCCCTCCGTGATCGAATCCCCCCGGTAGATCGCTGGAAAAGGCCCCAAGATGGGATCTCATGGGTACAGAAGGTTGTGGCGGTGGAAAAGGTGTTTCGTGGCTCTCCCCGAAGGTTTCAGGGTGTAAGAGTATATATTGGCGAAAGAAATAGGTCGGTGGAGCTGCGAGGGCCCACGAGGGTGGGGGCGAGCCTGGCCCCCCTATACGCGCCCTCCTACCTCTTGGCCGCCTCGCTGCTTCCTTGACGTCCACTCCAAGTCTCCTGGATGACGTTTGTTCCAAAAAAGATCCTCGCAAAGGTTTCATTCCGTTTAGATTCCGTTTGATATTCCTTCTCTACGAAACACTAAAATAGGCAAAAAACAACAATTTGCACTGGGCGTAAACGATGAAAATGATATAAAAAGGTATATTAAAACTCATCAAACATCCAAAACAGATAATATAATAACATGGAACAATCAAAAATTATAGATACGTTGGAGACGTATCAGGATCATGAAGAGATAATTTTATATGATAGATATATTATTGAATTTGATTATGGTCCTACATTTAATTATTAGGAGAAGGGAAAATATGGTTGTAAAAAATATTCATGTTACTAAATTACCTCTCGTTATGTTGAGATTGCTATTGTTTCTTTCTTCTTCCTTGCATATGCTAGTTTTTGCTTGTTTTGATAATTTGTTTGCTTATAAAATTCCTATGCATATGGAGTATCTTAGACTTAATTGTGTTTTCACATGTTTTATGATGCTCTTTTTATGTTTCAATTATTATCTTTCATGTGAGCATCATTGAAATCTTATGCCTAGCTAGGGGCGTAAAACGATAGCGCTTGTTGGGAGGCAACCGAATGGATAAAATGTATTTTTGTCTTTTGCTTTATGTTCTTGAGTGTTTGCACAATTTTGCTACTGTTATGATTGTGTTTTCGTGTTTTAATTAGTGTTTGTGCCAAGCAAATCCTTGGGGATCATGTTGGGTGATAGTTGATTTGATCTTGCTAAAAAACAGAAACTTATGCGCTCACGAAAATAATTTTCGTTTTTAAAAGGAGCGAGATAAAATACCAATTCTCTTTGCATAAGATTTATATACAAATTTCTCATGTTGTCCTAATTTTTCTGAATTTTTGGAGTTACAGAAGTATTCAAAATATCCAGATTGCTACAGATTGTTCTGTTTTTGACAGATTCGGTTTGCTTTGCGTTGTGTGCTTGTTTTGTTGATTCTATGGTTTCCTTTGAAGAGTTTTTGCCATAGAAAAGTTGGAATAGAGTAGATATAATGCAAAAATAAAATATGAATGGGTTTAAAATAGTACTTATAGTAGTGATTTGTTTTCTTATACTAACGGATCTCACGAAGGTTTTGTTGAGTTTTATGTGATTGAAGTTTCCAAGTTTTGGGTGATGTTACGATGGATGAAGGAATAAGGAGTAAGAAGAGCCTAAGCTTGGGGATACCCATGGCATCCCAAGCTATTATCCAAAGAGAAGCAAGCAACTAAGCTTGGGGATGCCCGAGTGGCATTCCCTCTTTCTTCTAACGACCATCGGTATTTTCTCGAAGCTATATTTTTATTCGTCACATACTATGAGTTTTTCTTGGAGCATCTTGTATGATATGATTCTTTTCTTGTTTTGCTTTTTGTTTTTAGTCATGAATCCTTGCTGGACACACCTATTTGAGAGAGCGAAAATTATGCCATGACTTGTTAGAATTGCTCTCTATGCTTCACTTAAATCTTTATGAGCTACGGAATATTGCTCTAGTGCTTCACTTATATCTTTTTGAGCATGGTGTGCTTTATTATTTTTGAAGAAATGCTCTCATGCTTCACTTATATTTATTTGAGAGTTAGTAAATTTTTTAAGAAATTCCCCCTTGCATCACTTAAATTAATTTGAGAAAGAGATCTTATGCTCATGATCTTCACTTATATTTGTTTGAGCTTATCAAAAGAAACACATGAAAATTAGTTCCAAAGTGATAGATATCGAAGAAGGATATAATAAAAAAATTCATGAAGATCATTGTACAAAATAAGCTTGATTCCTTGTAATAGTTTGAGATATAATGATGTGATATGTGAGTCATGTTGATGAGTAATTATGCTTTAGTAAGAATATTGGTGCTAAGGTTTGTGATTCCCTATGCAAGCACGAAAGTCAATAGTTATGGAATGAAATTACATCCTACTTGTGGTGAATTATTTGGTGTTAATTATGCTTAATGCTCGCTTATGAGATTTTTCGTTTCTTGGTTGGTCGCTTCTCAATCTTTTGCTAGCCTTCATTTTGCACTAAGTATGATCACTACTCGTGCATCCAAAATCCTTTAAAACAGTTTTGCCATATGAGTCCACCATACCTACCTATATGCGGTAGTTTTTTGCCGTTCTAAGCAAATTTGTATGTGCCATCTCTAATTTTCAAAATAAACTTCTCTTTTGTGTGCTCGTACTGCTCATGAAATGGTAGGGGTGGCTAATATATTTCCATGCTAGGTATGTTGTTCTCAAGATGAGTGTTTATTCACTTATCATTGAAAGAGAGTAAGGCAAAGGTATTAGGGATGCCCAGTCCCTAAATGAAAGATGAATTTACTTTATGTTGTCAAATAATAAATTCCTTGGAAAGTGTTGGTATGGAAGGCACCCGTGGATACTGCTAGCCATGGAAAGTGAAAGTATGGTTGAAAAAGGAATAAACTTTAATTTCTGTTTGGGAACCGCCTATGATATATCTAGCATGTAAAGTATTGGTAACTATTGGATCGTTCTCGTTGACAGGAAAAGCATGCCTCCTAAAATGTTTTTATCTCTATCTTTTTTGCTTGAGCTCTGGCACCGCTACAAATCCCTACTTCCCTCTGTGAAGGGACTTTCTTTTACTTTATGAAACTTTAATTTTTTATTTGAGTCTCCAACTTATCTTATAAAGCACCAACTAAGGGGCACTATGATCGTACTTGAGCATTGGATGTAGCTAATATGCGAGTGTCTTTCCTAAATGGATCGATGATTGAGCATAATGGGCTAGGGGTAACTTATTTTAGCGTTGATATTTTGAAAGACATGGCTGCTTGTTGATATGCTTGAGTATTTAAGTCTCATGTCAAAACTAGACTATTGCTTTGAACCATATAAAATTCCAAATGTCCATGCTACAAATAAAAGAATATGTGCTGACATGTTAGGCAGCATTCCACATCAAAAATTCTGTTTTTATCATTTACCTACTCGAGGAGGAGCAGGAATTAAGCTTGGGGATGCTGATATGTCTCCAACGTATCTATAATTTTTTATTGTTACATGCTATTATATTATCATTCTTGGATGTTTTCTAATCACTTTATAGTCATTTTGTATCATTTTTTGGCACTAACCTATTGACATATTGCCAAGTGCTCTTTTTTGCATGTTTTTTACACCACAGGAAATCAATACCAAACGGAGTCCATATGTAGCGAAACTTTTTGTGGATTTTTTTGGACCAGAAGACATCCAATGGGCTGGAGAAGTACCTGGCGGGTGCCTCGAGGGGGGCACAACCCACCCAGGCGCACCTAGACCCCCAGGCGCGCCTAGGTGGGTTGTGCCCACCTCAGTGGCCTCCCGAACCACCTCTTTGCTCTATAAATACCCCACTATTCCAGAAACCCTAGGGGAGTCGACTAAAATCAATTCCAGCCACTGCAAGTTCCAGAACCACCAGATCCAATCTAGACACCATCGTGGAGGGGTTCATCATGTCCATTGGTGCCTCTCCGATGATGCGTGAGTAGTTCTTTGTAGACCTTTGGGTCCGTATTTAGTAGCTAGATGGCTTCCTCTCTCTCTCGTTTAATTCTCAATACAATGGTCTCTTGGGGATCCATAAGATGTAACTCATTTTGTGGTGTGTTTGTTGGGATTCGATGAACTTTGAGTTTATGATCAGATCCATATATCTTTTTATCCATGAAAGTTATTTGAGTCTTCTTTGATATCTTATATGCATGATTGCTTATAGCCTAGTATTTCTTCTTCGATATTTGGGTTTTGTTTGGCCAACTTGATCTATTTCTTCCAATGGGAAGAGGTGCTTTGTGATGGGTTCGATCTTACGGTGCTTGATCCCAGTGACAGAAGGGGAACCGACACGTATGTATCGTTGCCATTAAGTATAACAAGATGGGGTCTATTTCTACATAAATAGATCTTGTCTACATCATGTCATCGTTCTTATTGCATCACTCCGTTTCTCCATGAACTTAATACGCTAGATGCATGCTAGATAGGGTCGATGTGTGGAGTAATAGTAGTAGATGCAGGCAGGAGTCGGTCTACTAATCTTGGACGTGATGCCTATATAATGATTATTGCCTGGATATCGTCATGATTATTTGAAGTTCTATCAATTGCCCAACAATAATTTGTTTACCCACCGTTTGCTATTTTTCTCGAGAGAAGCCACTAGTGAAATCTACGATCCCTGGGTCTCTTCTTTACTATATTTGCCTTCGCGATCTATTTTTATTTTCTTTTATTTTCAGATCTATTAAACCAAAAATACAAAAAATACCTTGCTGCACTTTATTTTATTCAGCGATCTATCAATCAATTTATTACAACTTTCTCTCGTCCATTTGCCAATTTCTGGCGCCATTGGCCGAAAGGGATTGACAACCCCTTCAATATGTCGGGTTGCGAGTATTTGTTATTTGTGTGCAGGTGTTGTTCACGTAGTGTTGCATGGTTCTCCTACTGGTTCGATAACCTTGGTCTCATCATTTAGGGAAATACCCACCGTTGTTGTGCTGCATCATCCCTTCCTCTTTGGGGAAATACCGACGTAGTTCAAGCAAGCATCAGGTCTCTGAAGGTTCATGAATTGCCTCTTCTTCTATATCCAAGGTGCAAACGGAGAAAATCCTTTACTACACAAAAACACAAACACATTCTGAGTCATCCTGTAGGTGGTATCCATATAAGTGTGTCATTTATTTATATTCTTTATAGATTGACAAGAAATGGTAAGATTTTTCGGTTGAGTGGAAAGAATGTCTGAGGACATCACAGACTTTTTAAATTGGACCAAGGACACCATAGGACATAAACAGGCCGAAAGTCACATCGGGCTGCAAAATGGGAAATGGCATAAGGATACATCGGGACGTTAACAGGTCAAAAGAAGCATCAGGCCGTGAATGGGCCCAACTACACCATGGGCCTTTAATGGGCCAAAACGAACAATGAGCCATAAGATCATGAATGATCCTCGGGCCTGTAATGGGCTAAATCCACATAGGTCCTAACGGGTCATATGGAACTAGGCCGTAATTGGCTATATGTAAGCAGGATTGTCATGGGCCAGTTCGCTAAATTTTGACTAAGTCAAGTGAGCCTTAAGCAGGCCTTCACCGGGCCGGCATCTTTAACTACATGGGCCATCATTGGCTCATGCCACATGTCGTCGTCCCATTGGCACATATATTTCATTGAATGGGCAACAGTTGCTATGAGGAACAGTTGACGCTTGGCTCCATTGGCGAATGAGAAGCCAACACGCGGAGAATCATCATTTGTCGACACCGTTAACGAGTATTGGATCTGGAACCCACACATGATAGTTTAACGGCGACCTGTTACGTAAATTTTCCATGTGTCGGGTACCCTAAACAAAAATACTTCCATGACATGTCATTTCATGTCATGGAAGTGCAAACTTCCATGATGAAAAAGTGATTATTGCCATGGAACACATCTATGGAAACACTTTTGTGATTATCTTGATTCTGTCATAAAACTATCACGAACGTATATGAGTAATAGAAAACATGACCTACAATGACAAATGCATATCATCACAGATATATCTTTTTTGCAGTGTTTCCCATGGAAACAAATTACACAAACATATTTGCAATGGTATTTATTAGTCATTAGTGATATGATCATAGTGATTTTCTTAGAACATCTAGGATTATGCGGTCTAATGAATGGTGGAATGAGTTTTAAAAATAAACTCATGAATATCCAATACCACCAAATTACATTGGACTAGCAAGGAATATATCTAGAAGCTGCGTATCTATAGTTTTTGATTGTTTTATGCTATTTGTTACAATTTTTACATACTTTTTGTAGTAATTTATATTATTTTTATAACTAGCCTATTAATTTAGTGCCCAGTGCAAGTTCCTATTTCTGTTTGTTTTTGGTTTCGCGGGAAATCAATACCTACGGAGGTCAAAATACATTGCCGATTTAACACAATTTTTTGGCAATAAGAAACATTGGAAGCTTCAGCAGACGTAAGAGGGCCATGAGCTAGCCACATGGACATGTGGCACATCCAAGAGGGTGGCCGCGCCACCTATCCGTGTGGGGCCCATGGGAACCGCCTTTACCTGATTCCACCGCCATAAATCCCTATAAGTAACGAAACCATCCATCGATCCCGCAGAAGAATTTTATCGCCGCCACAAGGCTCTATTCCAAAGAACCCCTTTGGAGCCCTATTTCTGGCCCTGTCATAGGGGGAGACCATTGTCGGAGGCCTCTTCATCAACCTTGTTGCCTGCATGACCATGTGTGATTAGTTTACTTAGCACCTACTATCGTGGGAACTAATCTAACATTAAGAGATAGGGATGTGAACAAAGGCTGGTCCTAGCTATGGCCAAGGTGTGACACAAAGATATACGAGTTCGGGCCCCTCTCAGTGGAGGTAAAGACCCTACGTCTCGATCTAGGGAGTTGTTTGTTTCTCTTGTGTCCGGATGATTACAATGGATGCTAACCCCTATCTAAGTGCCACGCGATAGCTTATATAGAGTTTGCCACCCCTTCATCTAAAAACATTACAAAGGGTTTCAATGATGAAGTTAATGTTGAGCATTACATATGGTACCTGAAGCTTTGATCGCCAGTAACAGATGCAAACGTGCGCTTCCCATCGCTCCAGATCCCATGTTGGCCGTCCGCCTCCTTTCATCCGAGTGACCATGAGGTTTCCGAATGGATTAGGTTTAGTTAAGTGGAATCATCGCATCGGGTGAACAAAGTCTGTCTGATTGGAAGACTCGTGGTTGGTATCTGATTGGGATGATGACCCTGAGATCTTGATGTTTTGGTGTTGTGGGCCTTTCATCTGGTCTACAATGCACCTCTTATGACCCTCCTATGGAAAGTGACTGCTACTTCTTGAGCTTGCTATGGTTTTCCCTTGAAGAGGAAAGGGTGATGCAGCAAATTAGAGATAAGTATTTCCCTCAGTTTGAGAACCAAGGTATCAATCTAGTAGGAGACAACGCACAAATCACCTAATACCTGCACAAACAATCAAACAACTTGCATCCAACACGATAAAGGGGTTGTCAATCCCTTCACAGTTACTTGCAAACATGAGATCTGATGGAGATAAATAAACGGTAAAGTGAATATTTTTGGTGTTTTTGATTTATAGATCAGAAAGAAAGATTGCAAAAATAGTAGACCAGAAATTGTAGATTAGAAACTTGTATGATGGAAAATAGACCTGGGGGCCATAGGTTTCACTAGAGGCTTCTCTAATGATAGCAAATAATATGGTGGGTGAACAAATTACTGCCGAGCAATTGATAGAAAAGCACAAAGTTATGACGATATCTAAGGCAATGATCATGAATATAGGCATCACGTCCATGTCAACTAGAGCGAAACGATTCTGCATCTACTACTATTATTCCACACATTGACCGACTCCTGCCTGCATCTAGAGTATTAAGTTCATGAAGAACAGAGTAACGCATTAAGTAAGATGACATGATGTAGAGGAATTAACTCAAACAATTTGATGAAAACCCCATCTTTTTATCCTCGATGGCAACAATATAATACGTGCCTTGCTGCCCCTACTGTCACTGGGAAAGGACACCGCAAGATTGTACCCAAAGCTAAGCACTTCTCCCATTGCAAGAAAAACAAATCTAGTTGGCCAAACTAAACCGATAGTTTGAAGAGAATTACAAAGATACCAAATCATGCATATAAGAATTCAGAGAAGATTCAAATAATATCCATAGATAAGCTGATCATAAATCCACAATTCATCGAATCTCGGCAAACACATCGCAAAAGAATATTACATCGGATAGATCTCCAAGAACATCGAGGAGAACACGGTATTGAGAATCAAAGAGAGAGAATAAGCCATCTAGCTACTGGCTATGGAACCGTAGGTCTGAGGTAAACTACTCACGCTTCTTCAGAAGGGCAATAGAGTCGATGTAGAAGCCCTCCGTGATCGAATCCCCCTCTGGCAGGGTGCCGGAAAAGGTCCCTAGATGGGATCTCAAAGGTATAGAAGGTTGCAACGGTGGAAAAGTGTTTTCGTCGATCCCTTTGGAGGTTTGGGAATATATGTGAATATATAGGACGAAGAATTAGGTCAGGGGGTGTTGGAGTAGGCCACAAGGTAGGGGGCGCCCCGCCCCTATGGCTTGTCATCTACTCCAAGATATTCTGACTTGGAGTCCAAGTCCAACAGGTGTCTTCTTGTCCAAGAAAAATCATCGCGAAGGTTTCATTCCGTTTGGACTCCGATTGGTATTCCTTTTCTGCGAATCTCAAAAACAAGGAAAAGCAGAAACTGGCACTGGGCTCTAGGTTAATAGAATAGTCCCAAAAATAATATAAAATAGCATATTAATGCATATAAAACATCCAAAACAGATAATATAATAGCATGGAACAATAAAATATTATAGATATGTTGGAGACGTATCAAGCGTCCCGAAGCTTAATTTCTGCTCATCCTCCAGTAGGTAAATGATAAAAACAGAATTTCTGATGTAGAATGCTACCTAACATATTTATCCATGTATTTTTTCTTAATTGTGGCATGAATGTTCAGATCCATAAGATTCGAAAAAAAGTTTAATATTGACATAAAAACAATAATACTTCAAGCATACTAACAAGGCAATTATGTCTTCTCAAAATAACATGGCCAAAGAAATCTTATCCCTACAAAATCATATAGTCTGGCTATGCTCCATCTTCATCACAGAAAATATTCAAATCATGCACAACCCCAATGACAAGCCAAGCAAATGTTTCTTCATACTTTCGGTGTTCTCAAACTTTTTCAACTTTCACGCAATATATGAGCATGAGCCATGGACACAACACTATAGGTGGAATATAATATGGTGGTTGTGGAGAAGACAAAAAGAGGGAGATAGTCTCACATCAACTAGGCGTATCAACGGCCTATGGAGATGCCCATCAATAGATATCAATGTGAGTGAGTAGGGATTTCCATGCAACGGATGCACTAGAGCTATAAGTGTATGAAAGCTTAAAAAGAAAACTAAGTGGGTGTGCATCCAACTTGCTTGCTAAGACCTAGGGCATTTGAGGAAGCCCATCGTTGGAATATACAAGCCAAGTTCTATAATTAAAAATTCCCACTAGGATATGAAAGTGACAACATAGGAGACTCTCTATCATGAAGACCATGGTGCTACTTTGAAGCACAAGTGTGGAAAAAAATATAGTAACATTGCCCCTTCTCTCTTTTTCTCTCATTTTTTTGTTAGGCTTCTTTGGCCTCTCTTTTTTTTTCTTTTTTTGCTTCTTTGGCCACTTCTATTTTTCCTCACATGGGACAATGCTCTAATAATGAAGATCATCACACTTTTATTGACTTACAACTCAAAAATTATAACTTGATACTAGGACAAAATATGACTCTATATGAATGCCTCCAGCGGTGTACCAGGATGTGCAATGACTCAAGAGCGACATGTACATAAAATGATAAAAGGTGGCTTTGCCACAAATACGATGTCAACTGCATGATCATGCAAAGCAATATGACAATGATGGAACGTGTCATAATAAACGGAACGGTGGAAAGCTGCATGGCAATATATCTTAGAATGGCTATGGAAATGCTATAATAGGTAGGTATGATGGCTGTTTTGAGCAAAGTATATGGTACCGGCGAAAGTTGCGCGGTACTAGAGAGGCCAGCAATGGTGGAAGGGTGAGAGTGCGTATAATCCATGGACTCAACATTAGTCATAAAGAACTCACATACTTATTGCAAAAATCTATTAGTCATCGAAACAAAGTACTACGCGCATGCTCCTAGGGGAATAGATTGGTAGGAAAATACCATCGCTCGTCCCCGACCGCCACTCATAAGGAAGACAATCAAAATATATCTCATGCTCCAACTTCGTTACATAACGGTTCACCATACGTGCATGCTACGGGACTCACAAACCTTAACACAAGTATTTCTCAAATTCACAATTACTCACTAGCATGACTCTAATATCACCATCTTTATATCTCAAAACAATCATAAGGAATCAAACTTCTCATAGTATTCAATGCACTTTATATGAAAGTTTTTATTATATCCCTCTTGGATGCCTATCATATTAGGACTAAATTTATAACCAAAGCAAATTACCAAGTGATACGTCTCCATCGTATCTACTTTTCCAAACCCTTTTGACCTTGTTTTGGACTCTAACTTGCATGATTTGAATAGAACTAACCCGGACTAACACTGTTTTTAGCAGAATTGCCATGGTGTTATTTTTGTGCAGAAATGAAAGTTCTCGGAATGACCTGAAACTTCACGGAGAATATTTTTGGAATATATAAAAAATAATGGCGAAAGAATCAACGTCAGGGGGCCCACACCCTGTCCATGAGGGTGGGGGCGCGCCCCCTGTCTCGTGGGCCCCCTGAGGCTCCACCGACCTCAAGTCCAACTCTATATATTCATGTTCGGGGACAAAAAATCAGAGAGAAGGATTCATCGCGTTTTACGATACGGAGCCGCTACCAAGCCCTAATCTCTCTTAGGAGGGCTGATCTGGAGTCCGTTTGGGGCTCCGGAGAGTGGAATCCATCACCATCATCATCAATCATCAACCTTCCTCCATCACCAATTTCATGATGCTCACCGCCGTGCGTGAGTAATTCCATCGTAGGCTTGCTGGACGGTGATGGGTTGGATGAGATTTATCATGTAATCGAGTTAGTTTTGTTAGGGTTTGATCCCTAGTATCCATTATGTTCTGAGATTGATATTGCTATGACTTTGCTATGCTTAATGCTTGTCACTAGGGCCCGAGTGCCATGATTTCAGATCTGAACCTATTATGTTTCCATGAATATATGTGAGTTCTTGATCCTATTTTGCAAGTCAATAGTCACCTACTATGTGTTATGATTCGGTAACCTCGAAGTGACAATAATCGGGACCACTCCCGGTGATGACTGTAGTTTGAGGAGTTCATGTATTCACTAAGTGTTAATGCTTTGTTCCGGTACTCTATTAAAAGGAGGCCTTAATATCCCTTAGTTTCCAATAGGACCCCGCTACCACGGGAGGGTAGGACAAAAGATGTCATGCAAATTCTTTCCCATAAGCACGTATGCCTATATTCGGAATACATGCCTACATTACATTGATGAACTGGAGCTAGTTCTGTGTCACCCTATGTTATAACTGTTGCATGAGGAATTGCATCCGACATAATTATCGATCACTGATCCATTGCCTACGAGCTTTTCACATATAGATCTTTGCTTAGTTACTTTTACAATCACTACAAAACCAATACTGTTACTTTTGCCACCATTACCGTTACTTCCATATTACTTTGCTACTAAATACTTTGTTGCAGATATTAAGTCTTTCAGGTGCAGTTGAATTGACAACTCAACTGTTAATACTTGAGAATATTCTTTGGCTCCCCTTCTGTTGAATCAATAAATTTGGGTTGAATACTCTACCCTCGAAAACTGTTGCGATCCCCTATACTTGTGGGTTATCACCAAGCTATTTATAGACTCTCAAAATAATATAAGTGAAGCATGTGAGTTCAATACTTTCTACAAAATAAAGCCACCGCCGTGCTCTAAAAAGATATAAGTGAAGCACTAGGGCAAAAATTGCCTAGCTCAAAAGATATAGGTGAAGCACATAGAGTATTCTAATAAATCGCGATTCATGCATGTCCCTCTCAAAAGGTGTGTACAGCAAGGATGATTGTGGCAAACTAAAAAAAGCAAAGACTCAAATCATACAAGACGCTTTTCGGTTTTAAATTCGGCATATCTCGTAGTAGGGGTCCTAAGCTAGGCGTCTTCGAATGATGGTAACATGGCCACTAACTTTACCCAGGTTCAAGCCCTCTTGATGGAGGTAAAACCCTATGTCCTGCTTTTGATTGTATGCATATGGGTGTTGTACATGGTACATGTATCTACCACGAGATTGATCTAGTGAATATTAGTTGATCTATTGACTAGCCGGGCCTCGGTTTATATAATGCACCAGAGGCCTGGGTTTTAGAGGAGTCCTTGTCTTGGGGGTCAAGTCTTGTGGAATCCTCATTGTATGTGGCATGGGATGCCCAAAGTGGCCCATAAGTGAACCGCCATGGGGGTCCTCGGCCCGATCCAGCTGGTCGGGAGATGACGTGGTGAGTACTCCCTAGTCGAGGACACCGTTAGTAGCCCCCTGAACCGGTCTTCAAGTTGGGGACGCTCCTTGGTTCTTCCGAACTGTTCTTTATCTTCGGTCGTTGGTCTTGAAAACTTGTTCAACAAATCTTCCCAACTTCGATCTTGAGGATTGCCGAGCTAAATCTGAAGTGTTCACATGTCGGGCATCCGAGGAGCCCTTTAAGTCTTCAGCCTTTATCAATGCCTTATTATTTTTACGCCACACCTGGGGTTTGAAGTTGTTCACGTGCGGCGGTGCCCTCTTATGTCCGAGCTCCAACGTCGGACTGCATCCGAGCTCCCAAGTCGGTCTGTATCTGAGCTCCAAAGATGGACTATATCCGAGCTCCAAGGACGGACTGTATCCAACCTCCAACGCCGGACTATATCCAAGGTGTCATAGATCACCTTGGCTCAAAAAAGTCAGGAGTTTAGCCGAGCTTAATTCCGGAAATGCCCTCTATAGAGCCAGCCACTTGCATCCGAGATTTATGACGTACTACTTCCGAGGTGATGCACCACCTCGGGCTTGGGATGATTGTTTGCGTATGTTATTTCTGATTGATGCAAATTATTTACTGACGAGATATATAGCCAGTAGCCCTCAAGGTCTGTGTCGGCCTAAAATCCGAGATGCACATTAGAGGAGATAATGATCGGCGGACGGGCCCTTGAGAGAGGGTTTTGAGAAGTCATCATAATATATTAGCTTGATGCTGGATAAGTCCCAAATGGTACCTATTGTTGTCCGAAGATGTGTTTGCCCATAGTTCGGTCAAGCCACACACCAAGCACTTTGGATTTTCTATAATGAATAGGCAATGCAGTAGCCCCCGAGACACTGGCCGGGTGGCAACACCAGATTAGGGGATCGAAGTGCCCCTTTAATATTTGTAAATGATAAGGGCGAAGCCCAGTAGCCCCTGAGCCTTAATGTGGGCATGGGTGGCCGAATTAAGGATCGATATCCGGAGTAAACTAACAATTTATGTCTAATGATTCTATGTATCCAAGTATTCTACATCATTAATGCTCGGATCCGTAATGTACAAAACTTTATTGACTGACATCGGCTTCAACCTCCTCGGCCAGTAGCCAGGGAGTGTTTGTCCTACTTTATAAAGCCTTTATAAAGGCAAAGATTTACGGCAAACAAGGCAATCCGGCCATATGGTTTTATAAACAAAGGTACATGGAGAGATATGTTATATTACTTTTTAACGTAAGAAACATCTTCTGGGGAAAATAGTTCCTTTATAGGTTCCTTTCTTTGGGTTGTCATGCTGATCATGATCATGAAACCCCACCTCCGATCAATGTGGGAGGAAAATATTGAGGATTTAGTTTGGGGAAAGTTCCCGAACTCTATGGTCTTAAAGAACCGAAATTTTCACTTCCGTCGTTGTCGACCAATTATATCCTTTGATTGCTAGCTTTCGGCTTCACCCAGTCTGAGGTATTAACCCGGATGACCCGGTGGTAACAATCATAGAGGTGCTCCCTTTACCGCCTAGCCAAACAATCGGGAATGTAGGGGTAAGAACAGGAGCCAGGCAACCCAGCTTGGCCAAAATCTTAAGTCATTTATGGATTTATAACGATAATCACGAAAGGCAACACTCGTATATTGAATACAAACACTGATGATATATGTTTATTTTGACTCCATTGCGATTATTTATAATCTGTAAGTGGACCATCGTCGGCTTCTACCCCTTTGTAGATGCTACGCAGGGTGTTTCCGCAGTAACAAGACAACCCTTAGCCAACGTCTCAGTGCCCGGAGGCAGTTGTGTTAGTAGAGACAAGGCAATCAGATATGTGGGCTTTATAACTTCACTTAGGCATAGGAGATTTAAACCGGGGAAGCTAGCTACGAGCCCCCGATTAGTGTTCAGCACCGACCGAAGTCTAGCCATTAACACTTCGTCTAGTGTTATGAAAGGCCCATCCTTTAACATGGGGTAATCGGTATCGATGTATAGTTTGACACCGTCATCGGATCGCTGACCAGTTTACGCCCATTGTGACAGTCAGTTTTTGGCTTTCTCCACCGAGGTGCTTAACCATTCGAGCTGGAAGCACAATCGAAGTGGTTCTCACTTTGCACACCTAGCCGAAGAAAGCGGAACATAGGAGGCAAGCACAGGAGCCGGGCAACCCAACTATTGACTGAAGACACATTTCGAAACTGATGCATATACAACAATATCCGAGAATGTTTTTGCTGAATCTCTAGAGGTGTCCGGCGTTGCACTGCGAGACTTATGCTGGAAACACACAAATAGGTTAAAAGTGCCATAGGCTCGAAAAGCCAAAAATTTACGTAAAAGCTTGACATCCGGACTAAATCAAGATTTTACATGCCCATCCAAAATTGGTCTTTAAATTTTTGTTTGTGCTTCTGTCGTGCTTTAACATGACACATCCGATCTCAAGACTTCAAGCGGGTCAGCCTACGACTTCAACCTCCTATCCCGAAGGCGTAGTACTTCTTGTTAGGCCAGTTTAGCAAACTAAACTCGAGCGGCTTTAGAGAGAAGCTAGGCTATCCGGCTATTGACCATACACTCGAGTCGAAAAAGGAGTGGTAGAAAAAGACTTTGCGACAACTAAGAAGAAAACAATTAGTATAGAATGGCTCGTATAAATTTAAGAGCCCCTAGTTAACTTGAGTAGGAGCAGTGTTTTTAACGAACAACGTTTGTTGACAAACTAAGTTTTTAACACAAATATAATGTTTGGTCGAACCGAACAAGAATGAAAAAAATAAAACTGAGCATGGAAGCAACTTAGCTGGTTAATGTGCTCAGTGTCGATGCGCGGCCCGAGCTTACAGCAGGACAAGGTCCCAGCCCCCAAGCCGGTCCCGAGGTGGCAGAGCAAAGAGCTCGGCACTCCAAAGTGGCGACATTGCATGGCCAAGTGGCAAGGTGGAACCTCCAGTTCGACCGAGGCGACGGAGTAGGCTAGCAGTATGATGTCGAAGTCCTCGACGTGGGTTAATGAAGTGATGACGAAGCCGTTGGTCCAGCCAAGGTGGCGTGGTACGTCGGTACGCCGATGTGATAGCGCTGCCCAACCCGGATCATTTACCTGTGCACAACAAATAGTGCAAGCCGGAGATAATAGTAATAATAATAAATTAAAAGAATCGTAGCATAATAAATAATTTATGCAAAGGGAGTAATAAAAGAAATATGGCCCGTGTGCTGAACACTCGATGAGGTAGAGCTCTCTCAGCGATGCCGAAGTCCCCGAGGCAACCGAACATGTTGGTATGGCAATTCGACCAACAAGGTGATCACGCGAGCCGATTTATGCAGATTGGGACGACGACGTCGACTTGCCGAAGTGACCTCGTGATGCAATCGAAGTCGATTACCCACACATGTAAAATAGTGCAATCCAAAAAATAATAATATAAATATAAAAAATCCTTGCATAATTAATTTACGCAAAATAATTTTTTAAAGAGATGTGGCCTGGCGTCGAAGCCAATGTCGATGCGGGGCGTCCATGTGGCAAAGCCTGAATTCGCAGGGCAGTCCTAGTTCCCGATGCGGCGTTCACTGAATTGCGGACGGGAAACTGACTGAACCATCATGCAACCATAGTTAATGTGGCCAGCATTTGACAGTCCTGTGTATAGAGGATGGAATAAACCAGAGTAATATTCCTCGGGAAAAATAAGCCCATTCAAGCAAAAAATTAGTAGGAATAATAGCACCTGGTTTATTTGTTGTAGCAATTCAAAGAGACACACGCGGGCATTCATGGATTTGCCTCTAGTAATAGTACTAGTGCCAGTGCTAGCTTGATGTTGTGTGCGCGTGCTCAGCCGGGACGCGGCGAGGTAAAGCCCCCGGTCCAGCTAACGTGACGAAGTTGCTCGGCTGGTGACGTCGAAGTCTCCGGAGTAGGTTGATGAAGAGATGGCGAAGCTCCCGGTCCAGGTGATATGATGGAGCAGGTCGGTAAGGTGACCTTGAAGCCGCCGTGCCAGCAGAGGTGTTGAAGCGGTTAGGCGTGGCATACATCAGTTTGAAGAAGCTACGGCTCATCCATGCCGACGCTGGTTATAACTTGTGACGCGGTCAATGCCGGATTGTTGAAGTGACCGAGCGGTGACGTCGGCGCGCCTGACCTGTGCAATCCGTGGGGCGATGGTGTTGGTGATGATTTAGCCTTCGCGATGCCGAACTCTTGTTCGGCTTGCTGAGCTGATGATCCGATGAGGTTAGGCTCGGCTCGATGAAGCGACGAACTGTCTAGCGCAGGTCGGCAGGTGTGGAGAAAGGGCTGGTTTGACACCGGCGCAACGTTGAAGATTACCTCCGAAAAGGAGCAAAATTTGTGAGTGTGTGTTCGGAAACAAAACACAATACCCTAGAAAGATATTCTTCCAAAAAGGTTATCCAATATCCCGTTTATGAGAAAAGGTGAAATCGGGTCGGATTCGTATTCGCGCAGAAAACAGATCCGAAAAGTGATGCACTAATCAGAAGGTTCCCGGAGTTTGAACGGTCGGATCGAGCTGAAATTTTGCGAGGTGGTAGATATGGAAATTCTACAGAGTATGAATGGTTGGATCTTCCAAATAAACTCTAAGCTAGGCTCTGGAGACCACACCCTAAACCCGTCCAGATTTCCGTCCAGACTCGACAGGCCTCTGGCATATCATAGATCGCCAGAGATTCCTTCATCGAAAGGCGACGAAATTTTAGAGGGTTGTTGTATACTCAATTCCGCACAATTCCACCAAAAATTTCGTTAAATTGACTTCTGAGGAAACGGTGGCAGTGAAAAAAAGTCTGTTGTACAGAAAAAACTGTGCGATCACACTAGGGCAATGTTGATGACGAGCCCTCCAGGCTTCATGGACGACTTTTCCATGGTCTCGGTTGAGATTTGAGCTGATGATGATGAAAGTATCCGTTTGATCTTGATGATCTGACGTGGAGCGCGGTCCTCGGTCCAGCTGAGGTGACCAGTCAAGCCGGTGACAAAGATGCCGACATCGACCATAATGCTCGGCTCCGATGCGTAGATTGTGCCGGAGACGATCCGAATTCCCATTGCACCGTGGCGACTGCTAGCAGTCTCTCTATGAAAACACCAATGTTAGTTCTAAATCCAGCATATCTCGTAGTAGGGGTCCTAAGCTAGGCGTCTTGGAAGGATGGTAACATGGACACGGATTTTGCCCAGGTTCGGGCCCTCTTAATGGAGGTAAAACCCTATGTCCTGCTTTTCATTGTATTCATATGGGTGTTGTATAGGGTACACGTATCTACCACGAGATTAATCTAATGAATATTAGTTGATCTATTGACTAGTCTGGCCTTAGTTTATATAATGCACCAGAGGCCTAGGTTTTAGAGGAGCCCTTGTCTTCGGGTCAAGTCTTATGGAATCCTCCTTGTATGCGGCATGAGCTGCCCGAAGTGGCCCATAAGTGAACCGCCATGGGGGTCCTCGGCCTGATCCAGCTGGTTGGGAGACAACATGGTGAGTACCCCCTAGTTTAGGACACCGTCAACGCTCCAAGCAAAACACATATCATGTGGTGAATAAAAATATAGCCTCAAGTAAAGTTATTGATAGACGAAGACGCAAGAGGGGATGCATTCTAGGGCATCCCCAAGCTTAGGCTCTTGGTTGTCCTTTAATATTACCTTGGGGTGTCTTGCGCATCCCCAATCTTAGGCTCTTGCCACTCCTTAATCCATAGTCCATCAAATCCTTACCCAAAACTTGAAAACTTCACAAAACTCAACAGAAAATCTCATAAGCTTCGTTAGTATAAGTAAGTAAATCACCACTTTTGGTACTATTGTGAACTCATTCTTTATTTATATTTGTGTAATATCTACTGTATTCCAACTTTTACATGGCTCATACCCCCCGATACAACCCATAGATTCATCAAAATAAGCAAACAACACAAAGAAAACAAGATGTGTCAAAAATAGAACAGTCTGTAGTAATCTGTAACTCTCAAATACTTATGTAACTCCAAAAATTCTGAAAACTTAGGACAACCTGGGAAATTTGTTTATTAATCTTCTACAAAAATAATCAGTATTTTATCACGCTTCCATTAAAAATGAGAATACTTTTCCTGAGCGCAAAATTTTCGGTTTTTCAGCAAGATCAAATCAACTATCACCGTAAGCCATCGTAAAGGTCTTACTTGGCACAAACGCTAATTAAAACACAAAACCACATCTAACCAGTGGCTAGAAGAAGTATTTATTGCAAAACAGAAGGAAACAACAAAAAAACAAAAAGGAAATTGGGTTGCCTCCCAACAAGTGCTATTATTTAACGCCCTTAGCTAGGCGTAAAAACACAAATAGATCTAGGTATTGTCATATTTGGTCTTTATCTTTTTAATGCGGTTATGCTCAAATCCAGGAGGTTCTTTGCACTTCTCCTCATATTCAGAAATATTAATATCTAAAGCATCCAACCGCTTATTGCAAAGAGTTATCAACATATTCATGTGGTGGAGGTTCCCACAAACATTATTGAGGGGTTCCAGAGATTTTTGCAAAAAAATTGTTACTTCACATAGTTTCTCAAAAACTTGTGTTCCCTCTTGATTGTGGTGTAATCCCTTTTGTGGAGGTAGTATTCCTACTACTCCTTCTATTATCTCATAAGCAATGTTGGGATCAATTTCAATAAAATTCCCCTTAGCAGCGAAATCCATGAGTTGCATATGGGACATGTTTAGCCCAACATAAAAGTTTCAAAGTAAAATCTTGAAATCCCCCTCTATAGTGCAATTACGATAGGATTCTATCATCCTATACCAAGCATCCTTTAAATTTTCTCCTTGTCTTTGTTTGAAGTGAAGAACCTCAAAGTCAAGAGACAAAGGAGGGGTAAAAGTACTAGCCATGAGAGCAAGACAAGCGATCTAACAAGCACACAAAAAGCAAACGAAGAAGACGAACGTAAGAGGAGCGAAGAAAAGGCAACTCTTTTTGAAAATTGTTTTAGAAGTGGGGGAGAGGAAAACAAGAGGCGGATGGTGAATAATGTAATGCAAGAGATGAGAGTTTATGATGGGTACTTGGTATGTCTTGACTTGGCGTAGATCTCCCCGGGAACGGCGCCAGAAATTCTTCCTACTACTTCTTGAGCTTGCGTTGGTTTTTCCCTTGAAGAGGAAGGGGTGATGCAGCAAAGTAGATATAAGTATTTCCCTCGGTTTGAGAACCAAGTTATCAATCCAGTAGGAGATAATGCACAAATCACCTAATACCACTACAAAAAAAAGACACATCCGTGACATTTTGGGCCGAACAATTTTTTTTCTGTCATACATATGACACTTCTATGACGATAATTGTGACAAAACCCGGTATCATCATAGATGTGGTGGGCTCCTACTTCTATGACAAAAAATCATGACAGAAAATGGGCTTTTCGTCCTGGGCGGGCCGGAGACGCAACTGCATGACATTCTTTGGGCCATCCATGACGGAAAAAACCATGGTAGAAGCGAGGGGGAGGAAAATTTCAGGGAGTTCCCGGTTACGGGGGGAGGTCGGGGGCCGAGCGATGCGCGTTTCTCTCGTACACGTACACGCGTGTGTGCGAGGCGTTGGCTCTAACTGAACCCGAGCGAGGCGTTGGGCTCTAACTGAACCCGAGCGATTGCACTGCAGGCTACGCGTTACTGAACCCGAGCGATCGATCGATGGATATTGACTGAACCCGATCGAGCGATTCCTTCGCTACTGCTGCTAACTGAAGCCGATCAATGCTGCCTCTGGGATGAACAGTGAGCGTTGCGGGGGGGGGGGGTGGATGAATAGTGAGCGGTAGCGTTGCCTCTGGATGAACAGGACCCCGTGGTGTGGTGGAGGGCTGGATGAACAGTAGACGGTGGAGGGGTGCCCGTGG
Source organism: Triticum urartu (assembly GCF_003073215.2). Classification (NCBI taxonomy): domain Eukaryota; kingdom Viridiplantae; phylum Streptophyta; class Magnoliopsida; order Poales; family Poaceae; genus Triticum; species Triticum urartu. The sequence goes on along the minus strand of NC_053028.1, from coordinate 241,786,670 downwards.
AGGGGTGGTTGAACAGGACCCCGTGGTGTGGAGGGCTGGATGAACAGTAGACAGTGGAGGGGTGGTTGAACAGTAGCCGGTGGAGTAGCGCGGTGTGGAGGCTGGATGAACAGGAGCCCGTGGAGGCTGGAGGTGGTCGACGGTGGAGATGAACAGTATCTCGTGGAGTCCTGTTTTGCGGTACGCCACACCCCTCCCGATGAACAGGACCCCCATTTCGACCGTAGGAGGTCTGTTTCCTCTGTTTTGCGGTACGCCACACCCCTCCCGAGCAACAGGACCCCCGTTTCGACCATAGGAGGTCCGTTTCCTCCATTTTGCGGTACGCCAGACCCCTCCCGATGAACAGGATCCCATTTCGAACGTGGCCAGTCGAATGCAAGGTTGTTTCCTCTGTTTTGCGGTACGCCAGGCCTTGTTTCCATCGCCTGTTCCGTCCCAGCCCTCCTGATGAACACGACCACGCATTCCGTTCGGACCCAGCCGGTTGGCTCCCACGCGTTCCGTTGCCTCCCGATGAACACGACACATTCTGTTGCCTCCCCATGAACACGACGCATTACGTTGCCTCCCCATGAACACGACGCGTTCCGTTGCCTCCCCATGAACACGACGACGACATTGTTTCTCCGTTTCGACCCAGCCATGTACACGAGCCCTGGCCGTACGTATGCGCGAGTAGGCGTTCGAGTCCCTGCCCGTATGTACACATACGTGGCCGTATTTTCTTTCTTGTACCCTGGCCGTTGTACGTACGTGTACATGCTATGTGCACGCCTCTACTACGACACGTGCGCGCCTCTACATCGACCGGTATGTACGTACACGTTCGCGACCAGAATGACAACTCTACGTACGCTTCGACCAGGTGGGTCCCGACTGCCAGACACTTCCTTCCCTGCGAAGATGTAGCTGGTGGGTCCCAACAGTCAGGGGGGCGAATCGTTTTTTTTGCCCGGACGCACTTCCTTGCGTGCGAAGGTGTAGCTCCTAGGTCCCAGCAGTCAGGGGGCGAATCGTTTTTTTGCCCCGACGCACTTCCTCGCGTGCGAAGGTGTAGCTGGTGGGTCCCAGCAGTCGGGGGGCAAATCGTTTTTTTCGGACGCACTTCCTTGCGTGCGAAGATGTAGCTTGTGGGTCCCAGCAGTCAGGGGGGTGAATCGTTTTTTCCCGGACGCACTTCCTTGCGTGCGAAGATGTAGCTCGTGGGTCCCAGCAGTCAGGGGCGAATCATTTTTTTGCGAAATACGGTGGCCCATCTGGTGGGTCCCCGCTGTCAGGTGGAGGAATAATTATTTTGCGCGTAATAAGGAGGCACTTCCTTGCGGCTGCTGTGGACCCAGCTGTCAGCCTCTCCACGTACAGTCCACGTCCGATGGAAGTCGTTCCTTGACCATGTTGACCACACCGCGCCGAGAGCACCAGGGCGGTGGACGACGGCGAGGCCTAGGAAGGGGATGACGTGGAGCCGGGGAAGAAGCGGCAGTGGATGCATAGCAGAGAGGAGTATGAGGGTTCACTGGTTCGGCTGCGCTACCGTCGCCGCAGAATAACAGGGGGTGTCGGTGAGTGGAGGGATGGTCTGGCCAGCGGTGGGAGTAGTAGGGGGCGGTGACGCCTCCGCGGCAGCACAGCTGGCCATGGGAGGCAGGAGCAGGTGGCACGACCAGCGCTGCTTTGGGCGGCTGGAGCAATAAGACCAGAGGTTGAAGAAGCACGACGAGCGTTGGATGGACATCGTATGGTCACTGCAGCTAGAATTGTTTATATTGACTAAGTTGACAAAGCCCTTGCTACGTCAACTTAGTAGGCCCATAGGTCAGCTTCCGAAACAGTGCGCCCCAGATGTCAGGGCGAGGAATCATTTTTTGGGCGGGTGAAGCTAGAATATCCGAGATTGAAGAAGAAGCACGGCATCCGTTGGATGGACATCCAACGGCCACTTCTGCTAGAACCGTGTGTTGACTATAAGTTGACAAAGCCTTGCATACGCGTCAACTCTGTTTTTTTAGGGGACGCGTCAACTTAGTAAGGCCAAAAGTGTGTGGCAGAGAACTTATAGCCCATTTGAGATTTTTAAGAATGTGTAGCCCATTTTTGAATTCTAATGGAATTTACTACAGCCCATTTACAGTTTGTTAAAAGTACTTCTCATTTCAACCAACCGTTCAAAACAGAATTCAATAAAATTTCCCACATTTTGATGGGATCCGAAATATTTTTATCCCAAAATTTCTAGTCAAATTAAATACAATTTCAATATAAATTTATATTACGTAAAAATCCAACGAAACATTGCGCTCGCAACAATTAATGAAATTAAAATTTTCAATATTCAAAAACAATTTTTTATAAAGTAATCATGTGTTTGGTGCATTTTTTATATTTATTGCCTAGTTTTTATAATTACATCCCATTTATTATTTCTTAAAGCCCATTTTCTTGTTAAGCCTAATGCATCCCTCCTAGGAAAGATTTGCAGCCTAGCGGGGCGGAGAATAACAACTTAACCTTGCCTGGGTATTCCTAAAAAAAGTATAGCTGGGCTAGCCATTTTCAGCTTGAAAAAAATTAATATCTGGGCTGGATATCTAGCCTGGGCTAGACGGGTGAGGGAGTCCTGGATTAGGGGTCTCCGAACAGCCGGACTATATCCTTTGGCCGGACTGTTGGACTATGAAGATACGAGATTGAAGACTTCCGTCCCGTGTCCGGATGGGACTCTACTTGGCGTGGAAGGCAAGCTAGGCAATATGGATATGCATATCTCCTCCTTTGTAACCGACCTTGTGTAACCCTAGTCTCCTCCGGTGTCTATATAAACCAGATGGTTTTAGTCCATAGGACAACATACAATCATATCATAGGCTAGCTTCTAGCGTTTGGCCTCTCCGATCTCGTGGTAGATCAACTCTTGTACTACCCATATTATCAAGTATAATCAAGCAGGACATAGGGTTTTACCTCCATCAAGAGGGCCCGAACCTGGGTAAAACATCGTGTCCCCTGCCTCATGTTACCATCCGCCTTAGACGCACAGTTCGGGACCCCCTACCCGAGATCCGCCGGTTTTGACACCGACATTGGTGCTTTCATTGAGAGTTCCTCTGTGTCGTCACCGTTAGGCTTGATGGTTCCTTCGATCATCGATAGCGATGCAGTCCAGGATAAGACTTTTCTCCCCGGATAGATCTTTGTATTCGGCGGCTTCGCACTGCGGGCCAACTCGCTTGGCCATCTGGAGCAGATCGAGAGTTACGCCCCTGGCCACCAGGTCAGGTTTGGAAGCTTAAACTACACGACCGACATCTGCGGAGACTTGATCTTTGACGGATTCGAGCCCCAACCGAGTGCGCCGCACGGTCATGATGAGCATGAATTAGATCTACCATCAGACATTGTTCAGGAGACCGCACCGGCAACCGCTCCGACCCTTAATTCGGAGCCAATTGCGCCATCCATGGACGGGTGGATAGACCCCGCCACGGAGGCCGTATTCTCAGCGGTGATAGAGCCAAGTATTGACCTTACCCTTCACGGGAGCCGTAATGCCGGACTGCCGGATTCTTCCCCGGCCACGGACTCCGAACCGCCTGCGCCCGTGCCTATCAAATCCGACTGGGCGCCGATCATGGAGTTCACCTCCGCGGATATCTTTCAGCACTGGCCCTTCGGCGACATACTGAACTCATTAAGGTCTCTCTCCTTGTTAGGAGAGTCCTGGCGAACATAGTTCGGCAGGATTGGGATGCGGATGACGAAGAAATTCGCCGCCCACCCACCACCCACTAAGTAGCCACTGTCGACAATTTAACCGACATGCTCGACTTCGATTCCAAAGACATCGACGGTATGGACGATGATGCGGGAGACGAAGAGGAACCACTGCCCACAGGGCACTGGACAGCCACCTCATCATATGATATATACATGGTGGACACACCCAAAGAAGGCAATGGCGACGAGACAGCGGAGGATGACCCCTCCAAGAAGCAACCCAAGCGCCGACGTCAGCGGCGCCGCTCTAAGTCTCGCCAAGGCAAAAGTGGTGACACCGGCATAGGAGATAATAGCACTCCGGACAGTGCCGAAGACGACAACAATCCCCTGCAGCAAGATTTAGAGCAGGAGGATGGAGAAGCCAGCCCTCCCGAGAGAGCGGCAGATGGAGAGGCGGAGGATGATAATTACATGCCTCCCTCCGAAGACAAGGCAAGCCTCGACGATGACGAATTTGTCGTGCCTGAGGATCCCGTCGAGCAAGAGCGCTTCAAGCGCCGGCTTATAGCCACGGCAAATAGCCTTAAGAAAAAGCAATAGTAGCTTCAAGCTGATCAAGATTTGCTAGCTGACAGATGGACTGAAGTCCTCGCGGCCGAGGAATATGAACTCGAACGCCCCTCCAAGAGTTACCCAAAGCACAGGTTGCTACCCCGACTGGAGGAGGAAGCATTAAAACCTACATCTACAGCGTATGACGCGGCTGATCGGCCACCTCGTGGCCGTGACAGAGAGGCATTTCAGCCAAAAGCTCAGCCCGCACCCCGACGCCACTCAAATAAAAATGTCAAGGCACGGGGAAACATGCTAGACCTATGAGATGTATTGGAGGACAAAGCAAAACACGCAAGATCAATCTACGGATCACGAGGGCGCGCCACTACGCGGGAGGATAACCATCACGCCGGATACAGTAAAAGCAAATCCGGCCGGGCCGAACACAGCGGACAAGACTCATTTGAGCTGCATCGCGACATAGCCCAGTACAGAGGCGCCGCACACCCCCTATGCTTCACAGACGAAGTAATGGATCACCAAATCCTAGAGGGTTTCAAACCCGTAAATATCGAATCATACGGCGGCACAACAGATCCTGCGGTATGGATCGAGGACTTCCTCCTGCACATCCACATGGCCCGCAGTGACGATCTACACGCCATCAAATACCTCCCACTTAAACTCAAAGGACCATCTCGGCATTGGCTCAATAGCCTACCAGCAGAATCCATTGGCTATTGGGAAGATCTAGAAGCCACATTCCTCGACAACTTCCAGGGCACTTATGTGCGACCACCAGATGCCGATTACTTGAGCCACATAATTCAGCAGCCAGAGGAATCGGCCAAGCAATTCTGGACACGGTTCCTAACAAAGAAAAATCAAATCGTTGACTATCCGGATGCAGAGGCCCTAGCAGCTTTTAAGCACAACATCCGCGACGAGTGGCTCGCCCGGCACCTTGGCCAGGAAAAGCCGAAATCCATGGCAGCCCTCACAACACTCATGACCCTCTTTTGCGCGGAGAAGACAGCTGGCTGGCTCGCAGCAATAACATATCAAAGAACCACGGTACTTCAGATACCAAGGATAGCAATGGCAGGTCATGTCGCAACAAACATAAGCACCGTGTCAATAGCGACAATACCGAGGATATGGAAGTCAATGCCAGATTCAGAGGCTCTAAACCCGGTCAGCGGAACAAGTCATTCAAAAGAAGCACTCCGGGCCCGTCCAGTTTGGACCGTATACTCCATCGCTCGTGCCAAATACATGGCACCCCCGACAAGCCAACCAACCACACCAACAGGGAATGTTGGGTGTTCAAGCAGGCCGGCAAGTAAAATGACGAAAACAAAGATAAGGGGCTACATAGCGATGACGAGGAGGAGCCCCAGCAGCCGAACACTGGAGGGCAAAAGAGGTTCCCCCCACAAGTGCGGACGGTGAACATGATATACGCAACCCACATCCCCAAGAGGGAGCGGAAGCGTGCCTTAAGGGATGTATATGCGTTGGAGCCAGTCACCCCAAAGTTCAACCCATGGTCCTCCTGTCCGATCACCTTCGATCGCAGGGACCATCCCACTAGTATCCGTCATGGCGGATTCGCCGCGCTGGTCCTAGACCCAATCATCAACGGATTTCACCTCACTCGAGTCCTTATGGACAGAGGCAGCAGCCTGGACCTGCTTTATCAGGACACAGTGTGCAAAATGGGTATAGACCCCTCAAGGATCAAACCCACAAAAACGACCTTCAAGGGCGTCATACCAGGTGTAGAGGCCCATTGCACAGGCTCAGTCACACTGGAAGTGGTCTTCGGATCCCTGGATAACTTCCGAAGCGAGGAGTTCATCTTTGATATAGTCCCGTTCCGCAGCGGCTATCATGCACTGCTCGGGCGAACCGCATTTGCGAGATTCAACGCGGTACCGCACTATGCATATCTCAAGCTCAAGATGCCAGGACCTCGGGGGGTCATCACAATCAATGGAAACACAAAGTGCTCTCTCCGCACGGAGGAGCACACTGCGGCCCTCGCAGCAGAAGCACAAAGCAGCCTCTTAAGGCAATCCACCAGTTCGGCGATTAAAGACCTGGATACCTTCAAGCGCGCCCGGAGTAATCGGCAACAAGACCGCCTGGCACGTTCCGAGCTCGCATAGCAATGCGGCCCCCACCCCAGTCCCAGCCAAACGGCGAAATCCGTGCCACGTGTACATTATTACGCATTGAAAATACCATGGGCACAGGTGGGGAGGGGGCACGACTACGGCACGCCCCAAGACGCGGCTCAACCGCACTAGGGGCTTCCCGCTTTGTTATTTTTCTCTCTTTCAGGACTTTAATCTCTGGAAACCCCGTCCGGCAGTACGATTTCCGGACACATGATGCAACAACCAAGGAGGCAGAAAGCCACACCGCACCACGGAACTCCCAGGTGGTCTCCGATAACGAGTGAAATACTTGCTTTAAATACCATTCCTCAGCTTGCCCTTGGAGGGGACATGTCAAATAGTCCTACTTTTTGCTTATCGCACTACTTGTATCATTCTGCTTCGACGCACCTCTTTGAATAAACAATGCATACCACTAGACTATTACCGCATTCTCTATTCTTTTTTATATATGTTCATTCATGACATCCAGCACCCGTACACTCTGGTATGGCCCATACGCCAGGGGCTTAAGCGTACCCCATAATACAGCGTGAGAAGTCCGAATACTTTCGACAGTGCGGCACCTCGAACTTATATCATTATATGCATCAGCTCCGAATCATGTCTTTGGTCAATAGTTGGGTTTGTCCAGCTCCCATGTTTTGGTACCTTACGTTCCGCTATATCGGCTAAGGTAGCACTGGGAGAACTACTGCGATTGTGCCCCGGTTCATCTGGGCTAAGCACCTTAGTAGAGAAAGCTAAAACTGACTGTCATGATAAGGCGAGAGCTGGTCGCTGTTCGAGAGGTCTCGAGTCCCTAAAGACTCATGCCGCTTAGAGCGAGGAGTCGACTTTGTCCGGCTTAAGGCGTGTATAGCGCCCCGAATTCGGCCTTCCGAATACTAGGGGCTTCGCCAAAATTTAAAATTGTAGACTTCTATGGCTAAGTGAGAGTGATAAAGCATCATAGTCTGATTGCCTTGTTCGTTGTGCTGAGCACCTCCCTCGAAGGACCCAAAAATGGGAAAAAGAGTGCTCAAATTTATCCCGAACACCCCAGCACTCGTGGCATGGGGGCAGAAGCCGACGACTGGCCATCTCTCAGATTTAGCAAACAGCCGCACAGAAGGTAATATTTTAAATTCAAACAAGCGTTGCATAGCGCATATGAACAAGTTTTCATAATACAGGATCACACGAGCAAGTTCATTCAAAAATTACATCCTTCGCACACTCGTCCGCCACAAGACGGGCACCCTTCAGGACACTCTCATAATACATCTCAGTGTGGCGATGCTCCTTGCCCTGCGGCGGCCCCTCCTTCACCAGCTTGTCGGCGTCCATCTTGGCCCAGTGCACCTTCGCACGGGCAAAGGCCCGGCGTGCACCTTCGATGCAGACGGACCGCTTTATGACCTCCAGCCGTGGGCAGGCATCTACAAGCCGCCTCACCAGGCCGAAGTAGATATGGGGAAGGGAGTCGCCAGGCCACATCCGGACTATAAGGCCCCTCATGGCCTGTTCGGCCGCATTGTGCAGCTGGACCAGTTGCTTCAGCCGGTCGCTCATATGCATCGGGTGTTCGGTCCCAGTATACTGAGACCAGAACAACTTCTCCGTCGAGCTTCCCTCCTTGGCCTGGTAATATTTCGCGGCATCTGACACGCTGCGGGGGAAATCTACGAATACTCCTGGAGAGCTCCGGACTCGGGTAAGTAACAAGTAATTTACTTTCACATGCTTGCTTTGCCCGCCGCTATCTTCCTCATCGCATCAATTTCCTGGAGGGCTTTTTGGGCTTCAGCCTTGGCATGCTTTGTGCTCTCCAGGGCCACGGCAAGCTCGGACTCTCGCGTCTTTGAGTCAAGCTCCAAAGCCTCGTGCTTCTTCACAAGAGCCTGGACCTCTTGCTGCACCTCGCCCACCAGTTCCTCTTGTTTTTCCCGCTCGGTGCGCTCCTTGGCCGCTTTGTTTTCGGCCTCGGACAGCACTTGCTTTAGGGTCACCACTTCGGTCGTGGCCCCTGGCACATCCATGATGATCCTGTCATTTTGCAACCGCATCTTATATATATGTATATATATGGACAAGACATTACTTACCTTTGTTCTCCTCGAGCTGCCTCTTGGCAAGGCCGAGATCTTTCTCGGACCGCTCAAGGTTCTGCTTCAGTGCGGCGACCTCCTCAGTCAATGTGGCAGAGGTCAACAGCGAAGCCTGCATACGCATATAGACATACTTATATTAGACTCCTGCAGATATTATTTGATCCTCTATTCGGCTTTTCTTTGTGAACACCAAACAAAGCATCAGGGGCTACTGTCTATGCGGTAATATTTTTCCTATATTTTAAATACTTACCTCAAAGCCTGTTAGAAGGCTCGCACAGGCTTCAATCAGTCCGCTCTTGGCGGACTGAACCTTCTTGATCACCGCACTCATAATAGTGTGGTGCTCTTCATCGATGGAAGCACCGCGAAGCACTCCCAGCAGGTCGTCCAGTGCCTCTGGATGGACAGAAGTCACCGGCATGGACGGCTTGCCCCTCTTGGAAGGGGGCCGCCTGCCCGAGTCCGGAACCACTGGAGGTTCTGGCACGTTGTTCGGTTGAGGGTTGAACTTGGAGCCCCTGGGAGCCTTGCTCCCTTTGCTCCTATAGTCCAGAAGGTCGCCTTGAGGCGCCTCCGAGACTATCTCCCCCCGGTTCGGTGCCCGTTGAGACAATACCTCGACATTTTCCGTAGGGCGAGGAGAGGAGGCGGATGGAAGTGGATCGCTATCCATATCCGACGAGTCCAAGGAACCGTCCGACGAGGATACGTCGATACGGGCTCGGGGCGGACTGCATGATCATATTCGACGTTAGGAGAAGCAGTGCAACAAAAGTATGCTATGAGTTACTCTGGTATCCAAATACTTACGACTTCGCCATGGGCTTGGCCCTCAGTAACCACTCGTCTTCGCCGTCGGCGGTGGTGGTGGAACAGTCCGGAAGGAGAGTCCTTCCTTTCTTGGACCCTTTCGCCTCCCCGGTTGGGGCGGCCTTCCTTTTCTTGTCTCCCCCGGCTGGAGGGGGAGAATCTTCATCTTCCTCCTCCTCGTTTTCACGGGAGGAGTGCGTCTCGGAGTTATCAGACGATGAGTCCGATACCACCTGGCGCTGTGAACTCTTTCGGGTTCCCGTGGCCTTCTTCTTGGTCTTCTCCGGCACCTCATAAGGAGCCGGAGTCCGCATCTCCCTTAGGAGAGTGTCTGTAGGGTCTTCGGGCAGAGGGGCCGGACAGTTAATCTGCTCCGATGTCTCCACCCAGTCCTGTCAAAGGCATGGGAGCTCAGACCCCGCACATGGTTAAGCTGTGGGAAATAAATACCCTGCCAGATGTATAGAACTTACCAGATTCGCAGGGCCATTCGCGCTTAGTCCGCGGTCCTCGGTAAGAGAAGGGGGGACCTCGGCACCCTTGAACATCACCTTCCAGACGTCTTTGTGCGTCATGTCGAATAGCTCGCGTAGAGTCTGGTGCTGGGCCGGGTCGAACTCCCATAAGTTGAAAGCCCGTTGTTGACACGGGAGGATCCGACGGAAGAGCATGACCTGGACTATGTTGACAAGCTTAAGTTTCTTGCTTATCATGTTCCGGATACACTTCTGGAGTCCGTCCAGCTCCACCGATGAGCCCGAGGACAGGCCCTTCTCCTTCCAGGAAGTGAGCCGCGTGGGCATTCCGGATCGAAACTCGGGGGCCGCCACCCAGTTGGTGTCGCGCGGCTCGGTGATGTAGAACCACCCCGATTGCCACCCCTTTATGGTCTCCACGAAGGAGCCCTCGAGCCATGTAACGTTGGGCATTTTGCCTACCATGGATCCGCCACATTCCGCTTGTTGGCCGCCTACTACCTTCGGCTTGATATTGAAGGTCTTCAGCCACAGGCCGAAGTGGGGCCGGATGCGGAGGAATGCCTCGCACACGACGATGAACGCCGAGATGTTGAGGATGAAATTCGGGGGCAGACATGAAAGTCCAGCCCGTAATAGAACATAAGGCTGCGGACAAATGGATGGTGGGGAAACCCCAGTCCGCGGACGAAGTGGGGGAGAAAAACCACCCTTTCGTGAGGTTCCGGGGTAGGGACGATCTGCCCCGTGGCTCGCAGCCGGTGCGCGATATCCGCGGCTAAGTATTCGGCCCCACGTAGTTTTTTTATGTGTCCCTCCGTGACGGAGGAGACCATCCACTTGCCTCCCGCTCCGGACATGTTTGGAGAGAGTTGTGGAGAAGGATGTGGACTTGGGTGCTGGAGCTCGAGTCCGCGAGAATGGATGAGCAAGGAGGAAGAAGCCGTGGGTAGAAAAAGGTGAAACCTTATCCCTTTATAAGGGCGGACGAAACTATGCGCCCCCACCAGCCTGGTAAAACTCGTTTGTCCCCCAAGCGCGGTAATTGATGGCGCGGTTGGGTTACCCACGTCCGTATTGATGGGAATCCCGTGATAAGGGGAACACGATCTCTGCTTTGACAAGACATGTCAAGAAACTGCCTCGCGTTATGTGCGAGGCTGGTTAAAGAAAAATGGTTCAAATAATTACCGGGCCGTGGCGTGATGTCATGCTGCCAAAACGTGTCAGCAGATTAGATTTGTGGAAATATTATTCTCTCTACGGTGGTATGTGGAACTTATTTTGCAGGGTCGGACACCATCCTTGTATTCAAACTCTTCCGTGGTGTATTCGGAGGAGGAACCCACCTTGCAATGCCGAAGACAACACTATGCGCCGGACTCATCGTCATTGAAGCTTGGTTCAGGGGCTACTGAGGGAGTCCTGGATTTGGGGGTCTTCGGACAGCCGGATTATATCCTTTGGCCGGACTGTTGGACTATGAAGATACGAGATTGAAGACTTCGTCCTGTGTCCGGATGGGACTCTACTTGGCATGGAAGGCAAGCTAGGCAATACGGATATGCATATCTCCTCCTTTGTAACCGACCTTGTGTAACCCTAGCCTCCTCCGGTGTCTATATAAACCAGAGGGTTTTAGTCCGTAGGACAATATACAATCATACCATAGGCTAGCTTCTAGGGTTTAGCCTCTCTGATCTCGTGGTAGATCAACTCTTGTACTACTCATATTATCAAGAATAATCAAGCAGGACGTAGGGTTTTACCTCCATCAAGAGGGCCCGAACCTGGGTAAAACATCGTGTCCCCTGCCTCCTGTTACCATCCGCCTTAGACGCATAGTTCGGGACCCCCTACCCGAGATCCGCCGGTTTTGACACCGACAACGGGCCACAGCCCGCCCAGTTAATACCTGCAGCGATGTTTTCGTTGTTGTTCATAAGAGAAAAATTAATATCTGGGCTAAACATCGAAAAACTCTACAGTGCTCACACCTGAAAAACACAAATACTGCTCGAGCTGCTTGGTCCCAGCTGTTGGCCGCTTCTTGTGCAATTCTCTCGTTTATTGACTACTCCCTCAATTCAAAAATCTCACCAACCAAGGTAGATGATGAGTGGTGGAATATTTTTTGTAGTTTGCAAAAGCACCCAATTAATGCTCTTGTTTTCCTCAAAAATTTATGTTTACGAATGCATTAATTGCAATGCATGCATGCATAAAGTGCATGCATTGGTCAGTTTTCTCTTAATACTTGCATCCAATGATTTAATGCACCTTGAAGTCTGAACATGTGATGGGGAACAACCAAATTGAGCCTTATAAAATGGAAAAACTAAAATTTTGAGATAAGCCCTATAAACCGGAAAGGAGGGAGTACTACATAGGTTGACAATGGTGTGGGACCGTGATGTCAGGAAACCAGGAGGAAGCAAAATAAATTATTGTTATATATATAATAAGGAGGCACTTGCGTACGTGAGGCTATGGACCTGGTGGGTCCCAATTGTCATCCTCTCCAAGTAAAGTCATCTCCTCGCCCGCGCACGCTTTTCGCCCAAAACAGTTAGCGCCGCCCTCCCCGCTTCCCGGTGCAGGCGATTGCTCCGCCTTCAAACGACACAAGTCTCGTCCGTCCGTCCATCTGCTGCCCACATTAATGATACACGGTTGCCGAGGCGACTACTCCGGCGCCACACGTCCGTCCCTCCGCCCGCCCACCATTGCTATATAAACTGCTGCGCCGGCCATAGCCGCAGTCATCCACATCCGTTCCCTTTCTCCTGTCCACACCACTACTGCCCACCATGGCTTCCTCGCGCTCCAGCGCTCTTCGGGACGGGCGGACGACGGACCACAAGGAGATGGCAGCCATTGCTGCCGACCGGCTGGCCGGCAGGCAGCTGGAGGACGACGACGTCCCAATGGAGAACATGGTAGTCGACGATCCGGGGCCAACCCCCTCCTCCACGCCATCCTCGCTGGTGCATTGCACCATGACCATCGGCGATGCCCATGCCCAATATATGGACAGGGTGAGGCAGATGCATGAGGAGCAGTTTCGGGAGGCGCAGGCCGACACCGCCTACAACCACCATCTCCTCGAGGAGCACCTGCAAGTGGAGGAGCAGATCACCGCGGAGCGGGCGGAGAAGGAGGCGCTGCTTGACTCGTACCGCTCCGCCCATAAGGGCCGCCTCGAGGGCTGGCGGTACCGCATGCAGGTGGCGGACGCTGCGGCCGCCTACAAAGAGGCTAGCAAAGAGGGCGATGAAGCGCGCGAGGCGCTGTTTGGCGAGACCGAGGACGAGGCAGAGGACAATGCCGGCTCCGACGAGTCCCCACTCCGCTGGTGTCGACGAGGCCCTACTCCGCTGGTGTTGACCATTGGCAGCCGGTTAGCTTCTTGGCGGCGACGTGGAGTCGGAGAGCTGCACTAGAGAAGAACGCTGCTTCTACTTAACTGCTAGTGCAGTTGGCTGACTGACACGTGGGCCCAACATGCCATATGTCAGTTACGCAACTGCACCTACAGTTAAGTCACTGAAGCTGCTGTTTGGCTCAGCGGGACACAGGTGGGTAGCTTCGGTTAAATAATTATACCTCCAGCGCACCCCTTTTTAGTTGAAGAATGTATGAAATGTAATGAAATCCGGCATGTTTATATGAAATCCGACCGTGTATGAATGAATTTATTTCGATTAGTTCGAATTCCTGTATCACTGGCATTGGATGAACATGCAAAACAATACGTACTAGCATTATTCCCAGGGTGATCACCTCCTTTGCAGCAGTTTCACATGTACTCCCTCTAGTCCTTTCTAGTCTGCATACAAGTTTTGTCTGCAGTCAAAGTATCTCTACTTTGACCAATCTTATACAAAAAAGTATGCACTTTCACAATGTGCGAAGTAAAAAGGAACAGAAGGAGTACAAAGAGTTTGAGCAGCTTTTTAGCGTTTCTGTACATTGCAATCAAACACACAGGCCTGCAATTGATAGAGAACATTCAAAACAATCGATGATTATGCATCTCAGCGACTCACATGTCAGAGGCAATATTTACTTCACAACTAAAGAATAAAGAAAAAATTGATCAATGCTGCTCACAGTAAAGGGCGTCCCATTCGAAAATATCAAATGCATGGCTTGCTAAAATCAATGAGCAAAATTTGACAAGGTTGTCCCATTCCAAAATATCAAATGCCTACGATTGTGGAATGGGCAGGGTTTGCCATCAGTTCGGACATTGACATGACACCTCGTGCTAAATAAACCAGCTATTCTTTTTGTGCAGTACCACCAAAATCAACCAAATTCGCGCGTAGCTTGCATGATTTCGCCCTTATATGTTGCAACGCCTTGAACTTATCGGCACCACCTTTCTTGTGGTGGAAATGAATGATTCGATGTATTCATGAACATTTTGTGCAGTTCCCATTGAAATCAAGCTGAGCACTCCTGTTTGCACAAATACATAAAAGTGATTAGTATAAAGCAAACTACTATGAATTGACAGTTTCAACAGGCACATACATGGTCCATGTAGAGCACACTTTTAGAAAAATGGAACTCACTAGAAAGAATCCTTGAACAACATTGTACTCGCGCATCACAGCAAAAAGATGGAGATTTGTCAGTCCTTCTGAGCTGATGTTAGTTTGGTCTTGTGGGGAGTAATGTATCCATCCTTCAACTACTCCTTCTGATGAGATGATAGACAGGGCTTCTTCATCCTGGCATGTCAGGACCCCGATTCCAAGTCACATCGATCTAGCCGGTAACACCTCATATCACTTTGCGGCCTCACGCACGGTATCCCACGGGTGTTGCCTTACCATGGCCCGGGACCGTTTGCGCCTTTTGGCTCACGTATATGATAGTGTCGCTAGCATCCATATGACAGAGAACCCGGGCCGACATGGCTAGTCGTGAACCCAAAGCGGCACAGACCTATGGAGACAGGCATACATGAATCACATCGAACATGTCGGTCATCAGCGAGTGATTCCAGGCTGTAGCACTGGGCTAACAGGACTCCGGGGAACCCGGGCTGTAGCAGGCTAGGCAGGACTCCGGATATCACCGCGTGACATTTCCCCGAAGGGACAGACATAGGAACAAAGTGAAACACATGCCGGTCAGTCAAGTGTCCTGAGCAGTAGTGCTGGGCTAGCAGGACTCCGATGAACCGGGCTGTAGCGGACTACTATGGCTCGAGGAACACTAGACTACATTTCCCCATAAGAAGGGCTGCCAAGGATAAACAACTAGATTGTCGGATCCCACTCATACCGAGCATTTCAATCATACATACAATATGCCCGATATGAGTACATACAACATGGCATCACAACAAAACTCTACAACTCAAGTACTTTATTTAAAGCTCCAGGGAGCCATACATAACAAGCTCATACAGATAGGGGTCACAAGACCTGACACTCAAGTCATACAATCATACAAGCACATGCGGAAGCAACTAGTCTGAGTACAGACTCCAGAAAGAAAGAAGGCTTCTCGAAGCCTGTCTATCTACATAGGGCCCTCCATGCCAGGATCACCACCTGGGTGGCTAGTCACTCGTGGACGTCAAGATCTACGTAGAACCTGAAACAACCCACCATGTACTCCTACATGGCCTCTCATCGATACCTTTACCAAAACATGTTCACACATCCCTCACATTACCGACATAAGCATTTCACTCTAGCCCATCACCCAGATGAACCAGACCTGACACAACTCTAAGCATAGCAGGCATAGCAAGGTAGGAATCACATACATGGCTCAATCAACTCCTACACATGCTAGTGGGTTTCATCTAGTTACTGTGGCAATGACAGGTCATGCAGAGGATAAGGGTTCAACTACCGTAGCACACAGCAGTTTGAATCGCGTTGTCTTAATGCAGTAAACAAGAGCAGAAGCGAGAACATGGGTTTGTATCGGAATGATCAATGGTTGCTTGCCTGATGGAGTGGTAGGATACTGCCCTTCAGTTGGATACTCGTGAATATCTCGGAGGCAGACGAACACACGCAACACATGAGCAATATGAATGTGTCTTATCCTAATGCAAGCTATAACAGAAAGGAATGAACTCATTTGAACCAAAGATTCAAATATTAGCTCATTAAACATGGCCTTAATTAGTGCATTTCCTTATTCTGCTTAAACAGCAAGGTTAACTTGTTTTGTCATGCATGAAACCATTACAGATGGATAGATTGAATTTTTCTGATCATTTTTCATATATAAATCTTTACATTTGGAGCTATGGTTGATTTTCTATGATTTTTAGAAGTTTTGACTATTTTCTGGAATTTCCTGTATAAGAATAATTCCAGTAATTTAATTACTGCGTCAGCATTACGTCAGGGTGACGTCAGTGGTCAACGGGGACGTCCAGGTCAAACCTGACTGGTGGGTCCCGCGTGTCAGTAGTTAATTAAACTAATTATTTTTAGTTAAAACTAATTTGATTTAGTTAGCAGAGGGGGCCCACTTGTCATTGACTCAGGGGAGTCAAACTGGGGTCAAACCCTGGTCAGCGGGGCTAATCCCGCCGGCGTTGAGTCGCCGGCGAGGCCGAGACGGCGGAGGGCTTCGGATTTGGTCCTCCGGTGACCAAATCGACGGCGGAGACGTGCTACGCGTAGCTGGGGCTCGCGCGCATCTAGTGGGGCAAGTGGGAGGAGCTGGGGTGGAGCGAGCTCGCCGGAATCGAGCTCGTGGCGGCGGTCGGAGTTCGGGCGGGGTTGGTTTTGAGGCTACGGTGCACGGGAGAAGGAGCTGGTGGTAGCTACGGGTTCCTGGTGCTGCGCTGAGCACAACGGCGAGCTTGGCTTCGAGCCACTGTGGCTCTGGCCATGACGGCGCCATGGCCGGCGGCGGGGAGCTCTCGGGTGCGGTGGAAGTGGCAACTACAGAGGCCAAACGAGCACGGGAGCTAGGGGAAAAGGAAGAGGAGCTCACAACGGGGTCAGAGAGGGGGTCAGCGAGCTCGGGGAGGTCCTGGTGGCGGCGAATCGGTCGGAGATGGCTCGGATGCCCGAGGTTGAAGACGAGGGCAAAGACGGCGTTCGGCGGCGTTTGGAGTCGCGTGGGTCGGCGGAGAGGTCCAGGGCGTCGAGGCGGAGCTGTTGGGCTCGTCGGAGGGGCGAGGGGATGGCTCTGGTGGTGTCTACGGCGAACGGCAGTGAGGAACGCGCTCGGCCATCGCGGGGGAGAGTGAGGGAGATGAGGGGGAGAGTGCGAGAGGATGAGAGGGGGACGTGGGGGTCGCGTGGCACCCCTGGACGTCTCCAGGGCGTCGGCAGAAGCAGGAGGTGGCCGGCGTGTGGTCGCGGGCGCCGGCCACGCGCTCGCGTCCTTCTGGCGGGAGGACGACGACGACTGGCAGGGCCAGTCGGCTGGGCCGAGCCAGCTGGGCCAGCACAGGTAAGGCCCAGGTGGGCTTCCCTCTCTCTCTTTTTTATTTGTTTCTGTTTTTCTATTTAACTGCAACTGTTGGGCTTAATCAAAGGGACATACATCTATGCCCTTAACTCGAACCCACTACTCAGTTTTGCCCCTAATTTTTAGGTATGCTCAGTTTTGCCCCTCCGCCGTTAGTTTCACTTATAGAAATGCCCTTCTCTGCCGTTACCGTCCGGTCAAAGGTCTTTGACCGTCCTGAAAAAATAGCAAAAAAAATCAAAAAAATATGAAATTTGGTGGGATCGAAGATAGTCATGTCCGCAAGGCGCGTGCACATTTTCATGCCGTTCGGACACTCCGGGAGCTCGTGTCAAAGGAAAACATAAATTTTGTACGCATGCGAGCAGTAAATTCAAAAAAAATAGAAAAAAATCAAAAAAATATGAAATTTCGTGGGACTCAAGATATTCAGGTGCGCAAGATGTGTGCACGTTTTTGTTGTGTTTGGACATTGTAGGAGCTCGTGGAGAAAAAAAACAAATTTTAGCTCAAAAAAACTTTGAAAAAATGCACTATTTTGTTTTTTTTCTCTAGAGCGCCCCGTACGTCATTTGATCACCAAAACTTGCAAGCACTTTGTGCACTCAAGCCTCTTTGACGCCAAATAAATTCAAATTTTTTTGAACTTTTTTGCTATTTTTTTCGAATTTACTGTTCATAGGCATAAATTATTTTTGTTTTCCTTTGCCACGAGCTCCCGGAGTGTCCAACCAACACAAAAATGTGCACGCGCCTTGCGGACATGACTATCTTCGATCCCACCAAATTTCATATTTTTTTGATTTTTTTTGCTATTTTTTTCTGGATGGTCAAAGTACTTTGACCGGACGGTAACGGCGCAAAAGGGCATTTCTATAAGTGACACTAACGGCGGAGGGGCAAAACTGAGCATACCTGAAAATTAGGGGCAAAACTGAGTAGTGGGTTCGAGTTAGGGGCCAGAACTGGTTGGCTTAATTAAAATACTAAAACATTTCCAAAAATCCTGAAAATAATTGTGGGCTCTGTTTAGATTATTTCCAACAGCAAACATTTATTTCCAGAATTATTTGGGCATTTAAATTATTTTATAGCATTTAAATGCCCAAATTCAAATACTTATGATTTAATTCAATGACCTTCTGTTGACCTAGAAAAATGTGCACCAATTTTGCCAGAGGTTTTAACCCAAGACAAAGAGGGTGAACTTTTTAGAAGGGCATTTCAGGTTCATTGAAAATAATTTTAATAAACCCTAGTTGTTTCCAGGGGGGTGTTGGGGGTTTCTGCCTTCCCCATTTCAAATTTAAGAGAAATTTAAACATGATGCACACTCTAATGCTTGAACTAGCTAGGGTGTGACAACTCACCCCCACTCAAAAGAATCTCGTCCCTGAGATTTAGGATCCTCCGGGAAGAAGGTGGGGTACTCGAGTCGAAGACGATCCTCCCTTTCCCAAGTGGCTTCTTTCTCGGAATGGTGTGACCATTGAACCTTGAGAAACTTGATATTATGACGTCGAGTGGTACGCTCGGCTTGATCAAGGATACGAACGGGATATTCCCGATATGAGAGGTTATCTTGTAGATCAAGCGGGTCCACTCCATGGATGGGATCCGCGAAGCAACGCCTGAGTTGAGAAACGTGGAAGACATCATGAACTCTGGAAAGATGCGGAGGTAGTTCCAATTGGTAGGCAACTTCTCCTCGTTTGGCAAGAATGCGAAAGGGTCCATTGTAACGAGGAGCCAATTTGCCTTTGATACCGAAACGATGGGTTCCCTTTAACAGAGTAACCCGAAGGTAAGCCTTCTCATTGACTCTTTTGACGAGATTGGGCTGTTTTCAATTTCTCACGAATAACGTGAACCTGCTCTTCTGCTTCCTGAATCATATCCGGGCCAAAGAGTTGTCTTTCCCCGGTTTCTGACCAGTTAAGAGGTGTTCGACATTTTCGTCCATAGAGAACTTCGAAAGGAGCCTTGCCCAAGCTGGCTTGGTAACTATTGTTATAAGCAAACTCCGCGAATGGAAGGCATTTCTCCCAACTCATTCCGAACAAGATGACAGAAGCTCGGAGCATATCTTCCAGAATTTGGTTGACTCGCTCTACTTGACCACTTGATTGAGGATGGAAGGCGGTACTAAAAGAGAGACGAGTTCCCATAGCATTTTGGAAACTTTCCCAAAATCGAGAGGTGAAGAGACTCCCACCGTCTGAGTTAATTTCCAATGGAACACCATGAAGAGACACTATTCGGGAGATGTATAAATCAGCTAGCTGGCTAGCGGTGATACTCTCACGAACAGGTAAGAAATGGGCTACTTTGGAAAGACGGTCGATCACGACGAAGATGGCATTATTCCCTCTCTTGGTCCTGGGAAACCCAGTGATGAAATCCATACTGATTTTATCCCATTTCCATTCAGGAATAGCCAAAGGTTGAAGGGTGCCAGCAGGCCGTTGATGCTCTGCTTTAACACGATGACAAACTTCGCAATTAGCAATGTATTGAGCGATTTCTCTCTTCATCCTAGTCCACCAAAGTCTCTGGCATAGGTCTTGATACATTTTGGTACTACCGGGATGAATGGTGAGAGGGGATTCATGAGCTTCCTTAAGGATCAACTGGCGCAGATGTTGTTTCTTGGGAACCACCAAACGGTTCTCGAAGAAGACAACACCTCGCTCATCCATGGAGAAACATTTAGCAACTCCGCTAGCGATGTTTTCCTTAATTCGGGATATGCCCTTATCATACCGCTGAGCGGTTATGATTTGATCCATAAGGTTAGGTTTCGCTACCAGGGTGGATAGAAAACCTCGGGGAACAATGTGAAGATTAAGCTTACGAAATTCCTCGTGGAGAAGTGGTTGACTTTGTTGTAACATCAGGTTGTTACAATAGGATTTACGACTTAGTGCATCAGCCATGACATTGGCTTTGCCCGGGGTGTAAGTTATTCCTAAGTCGTAATCCGAGATCAACTCGACCCAACGTCTTTGCCTGAGATTCAAATCTGGTTGGGGGAAGATATATTTCAAACTTTGGTGATCGGTGAAGATCTCGCAATGATTACCGAGGAGGTAATGTCGCCAAGTTTTAAGTGCATGGACTACAGCTGCAAGCTCTAGATCATGGGTGGGATAATTTTCCTCATGTGGGTGTAATTGCCGTGAAGCATAGGCAATTACCTGACGATCTTGCATGAGTATGCAACCTAGTCCTTGTCGCGAGGCGTCGCAATAGATAATAAAGTCCTTGGAGAAATCTGGTGGTACCAGTACGGGAGCAGATGTCAGGCGTCTTTTCAGTTCCTGAAAGCTAAACTCGCACTGTGGAGTCCACTCGAACTTTTTATCTTTCTTGAGGAGTTCAGTTAGAGGTTTAGCAACCTTGGAGAAATTCTCGACGAAGCGGCGGCAATAGCTCGCTAAGCCAAGGAAGCTCCGAACTTGCTTGACCGTCTCAGGTGGGGTCCAATCAAGGACGGCTTGAACTCGCTCGGGATTGACAGCAATACCCTTACCAGAGATTACATGGCCTAGATAGGTCACTTCTGGCAACCAAAATTCACACTTGGAGAATTTGGCATAAAGGCGATGCTCTCGAAGTTTCATCAATACCAGCCTTAGATGTTCGGCATGTTCCTCTTCATTCTTGGAGTAGATGAGTATGTCATCGAGGTATACTACGACAAATGTATCCAAATACTCCATGAAGACCGAGTTCATTAACCGGGAGAAGGTGGCTGGGGCATTGGTTAAACCGAAGGACATAACGGTGTACTCGTATTGGCCATAACGAGTAACAAAGGCTGTTTTGGGAATGTCCCCGTTTCTGATTTTGATTTGATGGTAGCCCAACCTCAAATCCATCTTGGAAAAGACTGAGGATCCAGCGAGCTGATCATACATATCGTTGATCCTGGGAAGCGGGTATTTGTTCTTGATAGTGACCAAGTTGACAGGTCGGTAATCTACAACCATTCGATCCGTTCCATCCTTCTTCTTGACGAAGAGGACGGGGCAAGCCCAAGGAGAGGAACTAGGACGGATGAAACCCTTTTTCAAGGACTCATCGAGTTGGTTCTTAAGCTCGGCTAGTTCTAAGGGTGCCATCTTGTAGGGTCTTCTAGAAATTGGAACGGTTCCTGGAACAAGGTCTATCACAAACTCAACATCCCTGTCAGGTGGAACACCTGGCAGTTCTTCTGGAAAGACATCCGGAAAGTCTCTAACTACCGGAACATCCCCAAGGTCTGGAAGAGGGTTGGCATTTAGGGAGTAAAGTTGGCGCTTGGCCACTCGAGTTAAGACATTGACTGTCTCGCCCGATGGGTGAGTAAGTTGAACGGTTCTAGTGGCACAATCGATCTTAGCATAATGAGCTGACATCCAGTCCATACCTAAGATGATGTTTATGTCCGAGGACTTGAGAGCTATTAAGGATGCAAGGAAGACAAGTCTATCGACAAGAATTTCGTTCCCATGGCTTACTCTAGAGGTTTGCCATTTGGAACCCGGAGTTTGAATTACTATGGAAGTGGGCATGTCACATAATGTCGTGTTATGCAATCGAGCATAGTTCTCGGATATGAATGAATGAGATGCTCCAGTATCAAAAAGGACAGATGCCGGATGGCAGTTAACAAGGAGCGTACCAAGGACGACATTGGGATCCTCATGAGCCTCCTCGGCTGAAACATAGTTGACATGGCCACGGGCAGTAGTGACCGGCTTGGCGTAGAATGTTTTTCCCGCGGGCTTACCACGGCCAACGGACTTTCCAGCTTGAATGGGGTTGTTGTTCTAGGGACACTCTCGGCTATAGTGACCGGGCTCTCCACACTTAAAGCATGTCACCACATTGGGGCATGGAGTAGCGTTAGCAGCGGGGCCACCATAGAGCTTGGGCGGTGCAAATTGCTGGTTGGGGCGAGGCGCCTCAAAGGATGGCCTCGGGATGAACCTGGGTGGCAGTGCCGTGCTTGGAATCCACACCCGGCGCTTCTGAGCTCCAGATCCGGATGAAGAGCCAAAATCACGGGAGTGCTTGCGTGAAGCGTCATAATCAGTCTGGCCTGTCTCAGCACTGATGGCTTTATTGACCAACTTCTGAAAGGAGGTGCACTCATGCAGACGAAGATCGCGGCGAAGCTCAGGGCTAAGTCCCTTGCGGAACCTTGCCTGCTTCTTAGCGTCAGTAGATACCTCTTCAGGGGCATAGCGTGCCAGATTCCCAAATTCACGACTATATGCATCCACAGTCAGTCTTCCCTGGGTGAAATTGCAGAACTCCTCCCTCTTGCGATCCATGAGACCTTCCGGAATGTGATGCTCACGGAAAGCCTCACTGAATTCAGCCTAAGTAGTGATTTGGCCGACCGGGCGCATAGCATCAAAATTTTCCCACCAGAGGCTAGCAGGGCCTTCCAGATGGTAGGCAGCGTAAGTAACCTTGTCTGCTTCGGCTACATTGGCAGAACATAGCTTGTGGGTGATGCTGCGAAGCCAGTCATCCGCGTCGAGGGGCTCGACGGAGTGGTTAAACTTTGGTGGGTACAGCTTGATAAAGTCATTGATTGACACCAAGTCATTTCGTGGGTGGCATGCAGTGTTCTGCTCAATCCGCTCCAGCAGGCGGTTAGTCTCACGCTTGTTTCTTTCCGCCTCCAGCATCACTTCGGCCAGAGAAGGCGGGTGAGGCAGATTTTCACCCCTAGCTGCACTGGCTTCCCCTTGCTCCGAGGCAGCAGGGTTGCTGCGGGTGTTGACCATCCTAGGAGAAAACAAGACAATGGTTTAGATAAGGATGGATCAAACTTAGCAAGGAAGTGCAGTATGTAATGGATAACACAGAATGCAGAGATGTTCATCCGTATGTCATGGTAATATAAAACTGCCATATATATACCAACGGTCATACACATCATACATAGTTTAGTACAAGCCCAAGCTACAGTACAACTATGATGAAAGACGTTACATCTCATCGGAGGCATTCCAAGCTCCTATACATTATTTGTCTACACCTCCGGAATTGATTACACGCCAAGTCATATTCCACAAGTCACGCAGGACAGTGGAGATACAACTATTAAAATACTAGTGATACTACTACTAACTCAGACAGCTCCGTAGTAGTCCTCATATAGGTCACATCCATAGCCTGGAAGTTCAACGTGACCATCCGGGAACAGATGGTCCTGAGGAGCCTGTGGACCATAGGGGCTAGGATGAGGTCTTGGACCAACAAACGGTGGCCTGCGGGGACCACGGGGTGGGGTGATGCCTCCCACATCACGCCAATCCACCATGTCTGGCAGAGCTGATCTCACGGGATACAGATCCCTTGTATCCGTACATCCAGCTTGCACCGCAGGTGCAAACCGAGTCAATGTGGCCCAATGATCAGCACGGGTATTGAAAAGCTCCAGCCTCAAGGCCCAATTCTCTCGGTCCTTATCTTCGAGCATCTCGGCAGTGGTACGAGTTAATGATTCCTCCTGAGTGGAGTCAGCATAGATAGCCTGAAGATACCCTTGCGCTCCCGGAAGTGAAGCTGGCATGTAACGGAAGTCGGTGTTCCGAAGCAGGCCAGTCCGGACTCGCATGATGGTCATCATGGAATAGGCAGCATCCTGCACAGCCATCTCAACAGTAACCCCGAGTCCATAGGAACAGTGAAGGGGCTCGGTAGATCCAGGATAAGAAGGAAATATCCTGACGGTGCAGAAATATTGGCTTTGATTAAAGTCTCGGAATTGCTCTTCGACGGTGTATTCGGGATACCAACGGTAACCCGTCTCGATCATTACCCGGACTAACATAGCAGTATGACCGGGCACGTCGAGGCACCGGGTCAGGCGAACCACTTGGTTTTGAACACGGTTGGCCATCTGAAAGCACAACCACAATGCAAAGACATCAGAATTTCTAGGGAAAATTGGACAGCATAACAGCTGTAAATGCTCAGAAAAAGATTTGAGATATCCACATCAGTTTGCAATACCACTCAACAACATCATATCAAGGTTCTGAACCACTTAGCAACATACTAAGAATAGTAGAAACTGAACTGGGACTTGTAACAACAATCCTATAAGCTACTACGAATTAGTAACACGTGAACCTGATAGAAGAAGAGAGCCTAGTCCTTAACCCACGTTGAATAAGAAGAGAACGACTCAGATCAAAGGCATAGAGTAAAGGAGTAAAAGAGCCTTACGTTCCCTCCCACAATCAATTCCCCTACATATAACTAAAGCATTTCTAGACTCGACATCGACCAGTTTGGCTCAACGAACCTACAGGCAGTCCGGCTCTGATACCAACGCTGTCAGGACCCCGATTCCAAGTCACATCGATCTAGCCGGTAACACCTCATATCACTTTGCGGCCTCACGCACGGTATCCCACGGGTGTCGCCTTACCATGGCCCGGGACCGTTTGCGCCTTTTGGCTCACGTATATGATAGTGTCGCTAGCATCCATATGACAGAGAACCCGGGCCGACATGGCTAGTCGTGAACCCAAAGCGGCACAGACCTATGGAGACAGGCATACATGAATCACATCGAACATGTCGGTCATCAG